>NC_056728.1:1133137603-1133227603 GCF_019279795.1 Protopterus annectens | reverse complement strand
AAAAAAAAAAAAAAAATATATATATATATATATATATATATATATATATATATATAGATATAGATATATATATATATATATATATATATATATATACACACACACACACAACTGTGGTGGTGGTGCTGCAGTAGCATTGTCGCCTCACAGTAAGACGTTGTCCTGTTTGATTCTTAGCAAGAGCGTCTTCTGTGTGGAGACATGCATGAATGGGCGTATGAATAAAAAAAAAAGGAATTAATTTTGGTATACTGGAAATACCAAAGTTTATCATCAGCTGATTTCCCTATTACGTCCATTTATTCATAGGTTCATACTAGGCTATCTGCCCTAGGACATTTATAAGCCTAGCCAGAGTGTGTACGGCTTTCGCCACCCATTTTAAATTAATTTTGCTATGCCCTTTTTCGAGGTTAGTATACTGTGCCTCTGTCTAACAGTGACACAGAAGTGATACCCGGGGTAAACCTACGATCTCCCATCCACTCATCAAGATTCCTCTTGAAGAGAGTCAATGAGGGACTCTGCCTAACCAGGACTGAGATTTTATTCCAGAGTGAAGGGAGCCTCTGGGTTATGAATCTGTCCCTCCAGCATATCCTATTTATTTCAGTGCTGAGGTTTAAGTCCCTCGAGCGCGTAGCTCGATGGGATTTGGATTTTCTGAGGTGCAGCATGTCCACTAATTCCGGGTTGGACATGGCTTTATACGACAGGCACAGATAGCCTCTGAGCAGGCGGTATGCCACTGAGTAGAGCTGGAGTTTCTTTAACCGGGCAGCATACGGCATCTGTTTGAGCCCCTTGATCCTCTTGGTGAGGTACTTTTAGGGTCTTTCCAGTTGCTGCAGGTGTCTGGTAAGGTACATCCCAAAAGGGGCATTGTACTCAATTATGGGCCTGATGAGGGATGAGTAAAGAGGCACGATGACCTCCCCTGATCTACATGTGAATCCCTTCATGATTAGGTGGGCTATATAAAATGTTTTTCTAACCACTTTGGCCACGTGGTTGTCAAATGAGAGATTGCTATCAACTTGGGTCCCCAGGTCCCCAATTACTTCTTCTGTACTTAATGGATTACCACCTATGTGGTAATTTGTGGGCACTTTGTTTTTGCCAAAGGGATGACTATACACTTTTTGGCGTTTAGCTTGAGGCCATGGCTCTGGCACCAGTTGTCTGTTTCTATGAGGCCCTTTTGGAGGATGCTTGTGTCGGCTGGAGAGTCTATTATGGCGCCCAGTTTGCAGTCATCTGCTAACTTGGTCAGCCACAGTCCTTCCATGTTGGCCTGTACCTCCGAGAAATATATACCGAACGAGAGGTCCCAAGACTGAGCCTTGTGGGACGCCACTTGTAACTGGTTTGGAGTCTGACATGGCTCCAGCTATTCTAACCATGTGGGTTCTGTCCTTGAGCCAGTTTGCTACCCATCTAGTGACATAGGGGTTTATATTTAAGCTGGTGAGCTTATCTATAATGCCCGAGTGGGGTATTGTATCGAAGGCTTTTGCGAGGTCCAGGTAGGCTGTGTGGACCACCTTCCCCTTGTCAATGGCCTTGGTGACTGTTTCAAAGAAATCGACCAGGTTTAAGAGGCAGGATCTGCCCTTAACAAAGCCGAACTGGGTAGGATCCAGTGTCTGTAGGTCCCCAATATCTTTATTTATAAGGTCCATGATGATCCTTTCCATAGCTTTGCAGACCAAGCTAGTGAGACTTACGGGGCGATAGTTTCCAGGATCCGTTGAGGCACCACCTTTGTGGAGAGGGACCACTGTTGCTGTACGCCACTCTTCAGGTACATATCCTGTAGTAAGGCTGAGATTGAACAGTAGTTTTAGGTTTGGGTTTAGCTCTTCTTGGAGTTCATGTAGGATGCAGCCCGGGACACCGTCTGGTCCCATTGATGCTGTGTTTCTTGCTTTGGAGAGGGCAGCTCTTACCTGAGCATCTGAGATGTCAGGGGGGCAGCACTCTGCTGGGATAGATATTAGCCCTTTTGGTAGGGGGGGGGAGAGTTTGCGCTGAACCTGTCAGCTAGGATGTTGGCAATGTCTGTGGATTCGGTGTATTTTTTGTCATTTTGGACTAATTCTGAGCATATCTGGGAATTACCACCCAGGTTCCTAACATAACTAAAGAAAGCATTGTGATTATCCTTAGTGTCCTGTGCAATTTTTCTCTCGAAGCTGGTCTTAGACGATTTTATGAGTGCCCGTAGTTTTTTGCTAATACTGATCAGAGATGCCTTCCCTTTTTGGGATTTTGCTCTGTCATGTAGTAGCTTCCTCCTTCTATTGTATAGTTTGTTTATGGCTGGGGTCCACCAGACAGGACCATCTGCCTTTGGAGGATTGGGTCTTGGTTTTATTTGGGATTGCATGATCCATGCATTCCTGAAGGTGTTCATAGAATGCGTTTATAAAGGATTTTGTGGTCTGGGCCGTATTATCCACAGGCCCGGGGGCTTTGAAGGATTCCACCTCGGTTTTGAGGAGTGTGAAATTTGTTTTAGAGAAATTTTTCACTGTGGTTTTCTGGGCATGGGGTGGGGTCGGGATGTGAATATCCAGTGAGATTAGTTTATGGTCTGATCTTACCAGTGAGGGATACACTTCTGGTCTGGAGCAAAGAGTCCCCATGTTGGTGATGATTAGGTCCAGTATGTTTTCCCCTCTTGTGGGAGTGGTAACAAGTTGTTCCACAGCATTTGAGTTTATAAATTCTAGGAACCTTTGGGCTAGGGTGTTGGAGCTAGAGTAATGCTCCCAGTCTATGGTTGGGTAGTTGAAGTCACCCAATATAATGGTGTTTGGAGAGACCTTCATATTTTCCAGTGTTCTCAGGAAGGCAGAGTGGGGTTCCTGGGTTTGGGAGGGTGTTCTGTAGCAGACTATAAACTGGAAGGCAGTTTTACCCACTGTTAGTTGTACATGGATAGTCTCTGATGCTTCGTGCTGTGCCACCAACCTGGAGGTGTGGGTATCTTTGACGAATATTGATACTCCCCCTCCTTTTGTGGTTCGGTCCAAGTTTTGGGGCCGAAAAGCATGGTATGAGGTATAACCTTGTAGTGCTGGGGTGCTCTCGAGAGCCTTGAACCAGGTTTCTGTTACTGCACAGATATCGATGTTCTCCATGCTAAGGAGAGTTTTGAGTGTGTGCATCTTGAGGTTTAGACTTCTGGTGTTGAGTAGCATTACTCTTAGTTTCTTATCCCATGTGATACCTATGGAGGTGGGTTTGTCTTTTGAGCCTTGCCTAAAAAAGGCACTATGGGGGTAGCAAGAGCCTTTGCCAATATCCGAAAGCCCAGGGGTGACAGGTGCAAGCCATCCCTAGCGAAGCATCGTGGCTTGTCGAGCATGTCATCCCAGGATGACAGGCATTGGATCCCCTTTGAATGACACCAATACTTAAGCCAATTGTTGAAATTGATAATCTTGTCTTCATACTGTGGCATCATTCTTGGTGAGGGTAAGATGCTACTCAAGGTCAGGGTCATACCGGCCTGGGCTACATGCTCAGAGAGCTCCTTTATGTCTCTTTTCATGTAGTCCAGGGAGGTACGTCTCAGGTTATTCACACCAGCATGGACAATGACTGAGTCATATTTGTACTTGCCTTGGAGTGACCTGAGTGCTTGTGTTATGTGACAGATCCTAGCGCCCGATAGGCAGCTCACCATGACCTTCTCCTTGTTCAGCCTGGTGAGCGGGACGTCAGTGTGCCTGATGATAGAGTCACCTATTACAAGTGTATCAGGTGTGCTGTTTAGCCTTAAGGGCTGTGACTGTTCGGCACACTGGCTTTGTGAGCTATGTGTTGCACGTGTTTTGTTTTGGGGTAGCGGTTGCTTGGGTGTCTTCTTTGGAGGTCTCTGCTGCTTAGGCAGATTTTTATTTAGAGCCTCCAAGTATGTTTTTGTGTGTTTATGTGTTTGGTTTGCTGTCGTGGTAGGTCTATGTGAGACTGGAATTGTAGTGAGTGTGGTTTCCTTCTCCTCCTGACTGGTTACGCCAGTACTGAGTTGAGACAGCTTAGCCTCCAGTTTGGCTATATGGTTGCATCTCTCACATGTGATGGAATTTGTTGGGAGGAGGAGAGGGTTGTCTGTGTACATTAGGCAGTTGTAACATTGCCTCAAGATTCCCAGGCTCACCAGCTGGACTGGAGAGGAGATTGACAACTGACCTTTGGACATGCGAGAATAGTATTGGGAATTCCTTTATAATTGAAAAAAAGGGCCAATGGGGAACAAGTTACTCAAGGGGAGTTTGTGAGGGTGTAGTGCTTTTAATTTTTTAGTGCTGACTTATATAATTGCTTTAGTGAGCAAGTGCTAGGCTTTAGCATAGGAATAGGGTGTTTATTATGAGAACTAGATCAGTTCCAAGGCTCAAACCCAAATAAGCGGCGCTGCTCGACGTCGCGCTATGCACAAAATCACACAAAGCCGCGCTACAGCGGGTTTTATACAGGTGGACTTGAAAGAGCTAGAAATTGGCCCAAAACAGCCAACAGACTACCAGATTCCTGTGCTGGGAACACTCCTCCAGGGACAGATAGGCTGCTCCAAGCTCCCCACTGCCACTGGTGAACAAAGAAGCCTCCCTCTATCCAAGAAAGGAAATGGCAACACAGGAACTTTCCAAAAGTCCAGAATACAGCAAAGCCTGTATTTGGACTACTCTAGGTCAGGAAAGATGGGAAACAAGGATAACTTTTTTTTTCTTTTTTGCAACAACAGCAGGAAATTGCAATAAATATGTAACACAGGCTAGCGCACTTGAGTGTGTAGCCTTAACAAGTAAATGCAACAGGACAAACTTTAAAAGTGCAGGTACAAAAACAACTTTAGACAGTTTAAAACAGTTCAAGAAGCAGAAATATTTGCAGTTTGGCTAGATCGGACAGCCCCCCAGGTAGTAGCAGGAAAAAACACTTTTATCAGGTTAGCAGTCGCTCTTTTAGCCTCTCTGCTGCTAGCACCACTCTGCAGGACCACGAGGAGCTTGGCTGAGTAGTAACAAGCGCAAAAACCTCGCCAAAGCGGGTTTTATAACAGGGGGATTTGAAAGAGCTAGAAACTGGCCCAAAATGGCCAATAGACTACCAGATTCTTGTGCTGGGAACACTCCTCCAGGGATAGATAGGCTGCTCTAAGCTCCCCACTGCCACTAGTGAACAAAGAAGCCTCCCCTTAATCCAAGAAAGGAAATGGCAACACAGGAACTTTCCAAAAGTCCAGAATACAGCAAAGCCTGTATTTGGACTACTCTAGGTTAGAAAAGACGGGAAACAAGGATAATTTATTTGTTTTTTTGCAACAAACAGCAGGAAAATGCAATAAATATTTAACACAGGCTAGCGCACTTGAGTGTGTAGCCTCAACAGGTAAATGCAACAAACAGGACAAACTTTAAAAGTGCAGGTGCAAAAACAACTTTAAACAGTTTAAAACAGTTCAAGAAGCAGAAATACTTGCAGTTTAGCTAGATCGGACAGTCACCCAGATAGTAGCAGGAAAGAAACACGTTTATCAGTTTAGCAGTCGCTCTTTTGGCCTCTCTGCTGCTAGCACCACTCTGCCGGACAAAAAGGAGCTTGGCTGAGTAGTAACAAGCGCAAAAACCTCGCCAAAGCGGGTTTTATACAGGGGGACTTGAAAGAGCTAGAAATTGGCCCAAAACGGCCAATAGACTACCAGATTCTTGTGCTGGGAACACTCCTCCAGGGATAGATAGGCTGCTCTAAGTTCCCCACTGTCACTGGTGAACAAAGAAACCTCCCTCTATCCAAGAAAGGAAATGGGCAACACAGGAACTTTCCAAAAGTCCAGAATACAGCAAAGCCTGTATTTGGACTACTCTAGATCAGGAAAGACGGGAAACAAGGATAATTTGTTTTTGTTTTGTTTTTCTTTTTTTCAACAAATAGCAGGAAAATGCAGTAAATATGTAACACAGGTTGGCGTACTTGAGTGTGTAGCCTCAACAGGTAAATGCAAAAAACAGGACAAACTTTAAATTACAAGCGCAAAACTGCGCTAAAGCTGGCTTTAAAGCAGGGGGTTAGAAAGAGATAGGAAATGGCCCAAAACGGCCCATAAGCTACAGGTCACTGGGCTGAAACCACTCCTCAAGGGACAGATAGGCTGCTCAGAGCTCCCCACTCTCACTGGTGAACAAAGAAGCTTCCTCCTATCCAAATAAGGATATGGGCAACACAGGAACTATGACACAAAACGGCCCATAAGCTACAGGTCACTGGGCTGGAACCACTCCTCAAGGGACAGATAGGCTGCTCAGAGCTCCCCACTCTCACTGGTGAACAAAGAAGCTTCCACCTATCTAAATAAGGATATGGGCAACACAGGAACTATGACACAGCCCAGAGATCAGCAATACCTGAAGACTGGACTATTCTAGTTCAGTAAAGGCGGGAAACAAGGATTTTTTTTTTTACAAAGTAGCAGAAATTAGGTACAGAAACACAGTAAATGCTTTAATTCGGCTAGCGCACTTGAGTGTGTAGCCTACCAATTAAACTAAGCAAAAACAAACTTTAAAAGTGCAAAAAAACCTCAGAAATACAGGCAGGAATGCAATAAAACAACTTTACAGAGCTTATTTAGTAAAAGAAACAGAAAAGTCTATACATACAGAAAAGCAGCTAAAACACACAAACACTTCAGATGCAGTGCAACCTAGAGCACTTGAGTTGTAGCAATATTAAGGCTATTACAGTTATAATAAATGCTGTGAAATATATTGTATATTTCCAAAATGTTTGAGAAGCACAGGCAGAACACAAGGAGGTTCAGGCGAAAGAAAAAAAAAAGTTTTGTTTTACTTTTTGAAAGGGAAAAAGGAGGAACAGAAGGCCTTATCAAATGTTTTCTCTGTATTAGGCAGAATGAGCTAATGACACTAGACTGGGAGGAGTGTCACAGTAGGGACGGGCAACTGCAAAGCCACCAAGTATGTGTGTAAAGACAGAAACCCTATCAAAGTTAGGGCTTAAATACCAGAACAGCTTTTTTTTTTTTTTTTTTACAAGAACACAAAAGAACCAGCCCCCACTAGCCAAAAGATAATTACACAGAGGAAAGGCTTCAGTTAAAACAATAGCCTACATACAGCAAGCACTAAAGACACAAATGAAAGTTTTTAAACAGATAAGGATTTGTAAAGATACAGAATAGACAAAGTGCTATATATATATATTAAATTTTAAAAACAGTAATCTGTAAAAATAATAAAAAAAAAAACAAGATACTTATAGTTTCAGCTCAGTTACGATCAACAACTAATCCAGTCTGCACTGTGTGTAAAGACAGAAACCCTATCAAAGTTAGGGCTTAAATACCAGAACAGCTTTTTTTTTTTTTTACAAGAACACAAAAGAACCAGCCCCCACTAGCCAAAAGATAATTACACAGAGGAAAGGCTTCAGTTAAAACAATAGCCTACAGACAGCAAGCACTACAGACACAAATGAAAGTTTTTAAACAGATAAGGATTTGTAAAGATACAGAATAGACAAAGTGCTATATATATATATTAAATTTTAAAAACAGTAATCTGTAAAAAATAATAAAAAAAAAATCAAGATACTTATATTTTCAGCTCAGTTGCGGTCAACAACTAATCCAATCTGCACTGTGTGTAGTTTAGAGTCAATTTTATACATTTGCTACTAGTTACCATTAGTTTGCATATCAATCATTATAAATTCTTTAAATTGATATATACTGGAAGAGCTTACCAAAATAAAGCTTGTAGGCAAATGTGTTTGCTGTGGTATACATTTTATAAACCCACTTGATAAAATGTGTTCAAACTGCATGCACTTGAATTACTACCTTTGGCTATCTGTAAAAATATAAGTTATTCTGCAGTATGCTCTTGCCATCTGGGAAAAGCATTTAAGTCTATTTCTGATTACTGACATGACTAGTCCGATGGCTTGCACGGTTTTAAGAGGGCTTTGCCAGACTCTTCCGGTTTGAAACTACTCGGTTCCATGGCTGATAACCTCAGCAGTGAATCTGACAGGGAAAAGAGTTTGACAAATAATACTAGGAGAAAAAGGCTTTTTCTTCACAAAGGTATAAAAACAAAAAAATAAAAAAACTGCAGGGATAATATTAGAGTATGATGCTAATATCCTGACCTATGTGGGAGACATTACTTTTGTTAGCCCAATGAATATTATTTTATCTGATATCACTCAGGGATCAGTTAATCTTTACCCAGAAGTGATTTTTGTAAAGCAGAACAGTTTGAGACATTGTAATGACCAAATTCTTGATAAATCTTTGACTGAAGCAACTGAATTTGTTTGCGAGTTTTTAATCGATGTACCGTTAGGAAGAAAGGTAACTGTAAGAAGTGCAGCAAGTCTGCTGTCTTTGTCTACTGTAACACTTGACCCTGATTGCTAGACTGAATAAGGACAGTGTCATTTCCGACTCCCTGATAAATTCTGACATTTTGATTACACTCAACAGTCTGCAGTAGGTCTGACTAATATTATTACTTCTACCATATCCACAAAGGTAGAGCAGCTTACTGATAAGTAGTCTCAAGTAGAAATTACCAAAGTTGAGGTAAAAAGTTCATTTGGTGATGACCAGAAGGTTGGAATAACATGTGATGACCCATGAAATTCTGGCTACAATGTGCACACATTAGTGTTAAGTGAATATGCTGAAACCAGTAATTAAAAATGTGAATAAAACAGACAAGTATTTTTTTGACAATTTCAGCATTAGCAGGTTAGAAATTAATTGATATACTTCATTTTTTACCCAAACTGTACTTTAAATTATAGGGATGTAGTTGCTTACACATATACTAACAATATGAAGAATATTTCCCCTATTCACATGAAAAAATGTGTTACTTGCAGTTTTGGAATATGCAGAGACCCATAATGTTATTTGCATACTCAGTGAAATTATTCTGTCTTCCTTTTGGTCTGATTACTTTTTACAAAGGCTCACATTTGCAACTCTCAATTGTGCCAGAAGTCTTTAGTTTATAATATCAAGATGGTAACTTGCTTGGAAGACAATGCCCAGGATTGCAGACTGTACTCCCTAGAAATTTACTACATTTAAATGATTATGGGCCTTATATGTAGCCAACAAATTTAGGAAGGGTTTAGAAAGGGGTGTGTAACAAACAGACACTTTCCATTAGAAATATTTTCGAATAATGGAATAAAGTGCTTTTACTGTAATGCCAGAAGCTTAGTCAACAAATTTGATGAATTAGTCTCATACTCAAATATCAGATTGTTGCTATCAATGAATTATGAAATTCCTTTAATTTCCAGCTTAATGATTTCACTAAATAGGAATGTCTTAGACATACATTTCAGCCGGGAGGTTTTACATTATGGGTTCATAACTCCACTCCTTTGATGATTTTTTTTTTAGTCTGAAAGCGGAGTTTGAAACAATTTCTGTTCAATTATCTGTTAAAACTTATAGTAAACAAATTGTTGCAGCTTTGAGTTATAAAGCTCCGAATATGGGTAGTGCAACGGATTGGAATTTTAAGATAATTTGGATACTTGCTTTAAGGAAAAATCTATTATTCTCTGGGAGAGTTAAACTATCTAACAGCTGACTAGTTATCAACACCTTCCAACTCTATTCATGTAAGACAGTTTCTTGATATTCTTGCTTTTTATGGGCTGACCCAGTTGATTACCTCTTCCACTACAAGTCTAAACATATAAGATATTGTCGCAGCCAGAGTTCCTGATATCATTTACCAAGTAGAAGTTGTTTTTCCTCTTAGTGGATGCGATCATAACTCTATCAATTTTTCTTATTATCTACTGTCCAAGATCAATCAAATAAGCTAAAGAATGTATTTAATGCTCTGTGTCAACAAATATCTCTGAAAAATTAGGCTTCCCTTTCATCTATTCTTAGTTTAGAATATGGCTATTCCAGACTGGAAAAAATATTAGGACCTTATTATCAGCAAGTAACTAACACTGTTAAACTTTCTTTTATGAAGACTCCCTGGTGGTCAAAATCAATTAACAGACTGTACCGACGTAAAAAAGAGCCTATGGAGTGGTAATGAATATTCCTACTGCTGTTAATAGAAGCAAATTTAACAAAATATATACTTTTTTGAAACCTAAAAGTCTAAGGAAAATTGTGAATGTAATTATTTACTGACATGTCTATTAAAAAGGCTCATTACATATACATAAATTTTCCAAATAAAAAAAACTTCCCGATTTAATTCCATTAAATTAGAGAATGGAATAACTTATGATGCGAGTGTTACTGTTAGTGAATTTAGTCAATATTTTTTCTAAGTTTAACTCCCATGGTGACTTAAATTCTGTATCTGATGTATGCCCAATAATTTTCAAGTCCTATATTATTCAGTCTTTGAATAAAATTAAGAAATCTGCCTCCATGGGGCATGATTTAATTCCAGGATATTTATTACTCAAACCAAAGGATACTCGATTGGCAGTTTTATATGAAATATTCAATAAACTGTTGGTTACTGGATAGGTACCCAATTCCTGGAAACGTTCATGTGTTATCCCTATTTACTAAAATGGTGATAGGGAAAATTTTTGGAAGATGTCTGAGTTAATAAATAATACAAGTACTAATATGAATAAAAGGGATTTGGATCTACATGGATTTATTAATGGAAGATTTACAAAGTCATCTAACAGACTTCTATGATCAGGTTACTCTGGCACTATATTTGGGTCCAAATCCAGGAGTTATTTTCATGGATTTGGTTAAGGCGTTTGACAGCCTACCTTCACCAGGTTACTAGAAAAATTTCTCTTAAAATTTGAAATCGACTATTAACAGTTGTCAAATGGATAATGTCCTGGCTACATAACAGGAAACAGAGTTAGGATAAATAATGTTTACTCCAATTACTCATTTGTTAAATCAGGTGTTCCTTGGTTCTGTGTTGGGTCCCTTTTATTTAATATAGTATTTTCTACCACACCTAAGAATGATAAACTTAGGATATTTAAATATGTAGATTATAAGAAAGGGTTTCACATTTTGTATATTACAGAAGTGAGGAGAAAAGTGGCTCTGTTTATAATAGGTAGCCAGTCTTTTCATATAAGATGCAAGGGTGGCTATTAGAATTAGCAAGCAGAGCAAATCTGGGTATTTTATTTTTAGTGAAATTTGGACAATAATGGCAAGGGCGTATTCAGTCTTAGGTATCAAGACATTTTTGCGAAGGCCATCCTTGTCACTAGGGTGAGAAGGTGAGAGACAATAACATAGTTTTAGTTAAGTTAATACCTTGGAGGTAATGTTGTCTGTGTATAAACATGCCTAGATATTTTTGTTGTTTGACATTTGGTATAAGATTCCCTTTAATGTAAAAAACAAAAAAAAAATCCTTTTTATGTCAGTTAAAAGTCGGTTTTACTTAAATATAATAAGTTACTTAAATATAATAAACAGCTAGGAATAGTAACAGAATTTTAATAACTCTGATGGCTATCCTACCTGTAAGCCCAACCACAAAATACAGTTGGTGAAGCATGCAATTGTCAAGGTGGTCTCTCATGCTCGTAAATTATCATTAAACTGGATAGCTGAGAATTACCCAAGCAGCATACAAGTTTATCATATGTGAGTTAGGTCCAAAACAGTACCAGTATCCTGTCCTTGATTTTGCTGTTTTGTGCCTGGAAAATTGGACGATGCTCCAAGTTGGTACCTTGATATGTTACTCTCTCTTTCTATCTCTCTGAATGTCAATATCCACATCCAGGGAGGCAGAGCATTTCCTTGTAGGAAGGAACAGTAGAAAAAAAGAAAAGCTCAGGAAACTGAATTCTAATGTGTGATTTATAAAGAAAGGACACTATGAGCTTTTATACCATGTGTGCTTTGAGTAATACTTTCCACTTCTCTCTTCTGTTCATTTAGAGGAATTGTTAACGAAGCATATATTGCAGATCTCAGTTTTAGGACAAGCTATCCTCAATTACCTTCTGATAAGCTAGAGAATTTACAATGACTACTACAGAATTAGCACTTGAAGCTTGGGGGGAATGGAATCTATGGGCATGCATTCAATAATCAGTCTAGTCTCATGATTCAGGCCTAGTGTTATACAAAGCTAGGCCTGTAAGAACCTGATAATGTCCCAGTGCTTAGCACCCTCTTGTAGGTCCAAAATACTTATATTATTTTGACTCCCACTGCTTTGTCCTCTACAATCCTGATATTGAGCGCCAGTGTGTAATCCAACAGAAAGGATATGTGATGCACCATCTCTGCCATCTCCCCCAAAAGACCTTCTACATGAGTGTTCTTTGCAACCCCTCCAGCTGAAGCTTTGATCTCCTGTGTTTCACTTTGAATAATAGGTTAGAAGGTGTCCTTACAGAAAGAGTTTTTTTTCCCCACTAATACAATGAAAAGCTCTGAAGATGAATCAGCAATAGGCTAGATATCAGCATCCAGTCCTACTATAGGGGAAGGCATGGTGGGCAAATCTAGAGGAGCAGGTAGTTGCAACTAGTAAATTTACCCAGGAATTTTCAAGTTGCTGCTTGAGATTACAGGTTGGCAATTAGGTAGCATGAACATAGATGGGAGAGGAAAGGGTTCAGGCACTACTGTAATCTTTTAATTAAAAAAAAAAATGAGATCTGCAGCACATTGAATATGCGCCTTCACATCTCAGTGCTGCAAATGAAAGTCCACTGATGTTCTGTTATAAAGGCAGAAAAAAACTAAGGAAAAAGATTAATGTCATACCTCATCTGTCCTACTAAAGAATCTCCATTTCCAACTCATGCTTATCGATATATAGTTGGCATCTAATCATGTCTATAATTGCAGAGGGGGAAGGGGTAAAATACTTAAAATGATTAATTACTGCTTAATGCAGCACAGCCTACTTATGTGAGCTCGTCAGTACCCAATACAAGACAGCCTTTGTCCGTGAACTTAATTATTTCTGTACTATTTAATTTACAAGGTCTCGTTTTGCTTAATTGCTATATCATATGTAAACCAGTATCCATATAATCTGGGGTTTTATATTACATGATTAAAGCTTTACTTAATCGAATAAGTAAAGCTCAAACTTGTAATATCGAAACCGTAAATTGTCAAACGGACAATTTAGCCTAGGGAAACACTTCCCTTGGCCATTCTATGGAGTATGCCTGTTTCTCCAATTTGGAGTGATCTCGGGGTTGGTATATTTAGGTAGGGGGGTGGGGGCGAAGCCCCCACTTGATTTCAGATGTAAAGTTTTTTTTTTGATTCGGCCAAGGGAAGTGTTTCCTTTGGTTGAATTGGCCGTTCAACAAGTTTAGCTTTTGATATTACAAGCTCGAGCTTTAGTTATTTGATTAACTAAAGCTTTGATGTTATAATATAGATTCTAATCTGGACTATACTGAAGTAAAAGTTTTTAGTGACACTTCCTTCTTGTACTAAAGGACAATCATTGCTACTTAATAGGTCAAGCATTCAAAATAAGTAGCCACAAGATACTTTTTTCACTATATTTTTATGAAAACAATAATGCTGTACAACAGCACATCTTTGTAAAAATATAAAAACCCAGACTTTTGATTCTCTGTTTAGAAATGAATCACTGTGAGAACCCTAAAGTTTAGTTAGCTTAAAACGTCAGACAGTGGACAGGGTCCAACTATCCAGGTTAAAACAACTAGAAAAAATATGAAACAATAGCCTTTTGAGCTATACAAACTAAGCTAAAACACCAAGCAGTAGTTGTAAGAAATATCTGTAAATTAAATGTAAAACACTAGTAAAAATCTTGTTGCGATGAAAATTTCTTCACTTTTTCAAATTTTTCGTACAGAAACAACAAATCTTGTTGCGATTAAAAATAGCTTCACTTGTTAGTAGCAAAACAACAAATCTTTATCAGGTGAAACATATAAATTGGTAGATAAGTGCTGTGCTTATGTAAAGAAACTAAAAATAATTCTCTATAATACTATGAAAATTATGTACTTGGTGAACTTTTGTTTTAAAAATTGCACTGCTGTATCTCAAAACTGCTTTGCATTAAGTGATGTAAACAGATTTGTTTTATGCAATCTAACTCGCACATTCTGCTTTTTGTAATGATAATCTCTGATATCTATGCATACATGGCCCTTGTTGTGGCTGAAAAGGGTCTTCAGAATCGTTCAGTTACCTATTAACCAACAAAATTAAACAAACAAAAAAATAGAGGGCCTAGTTTCCTCTATAGGTATTTCCACTTTATAAATTCTACTTCTGGCTATCTGTCCCACCAGAAACCAAACACTAAGCCTTGAGCCAATAAGAAGACAAGTCATCCCTTTCATCTTATCAGCATTAAAGGTTAAGGCAATCATTGTAGGGATTTGAGGAAGGACATTCTATAATTTTCCTATAGCCTCCACTTGCTAGCCAGTAGGCATGATGCAATACAAGCTCTGCAGGCCAAGTGTTGGTGCAGCTTTCTGCAGTGTTCAACCAGCCTAAAAATGCTCCCTGGCTGTACTACTTTTGCAGGGTCCCTCTACTAATGAAGTGCATTTCTGCTCCTTCCTACAGAGACTAGTCTTTGGTGGAACTACTCAACCCCTTCCCCCCCAAAGTAAGTAAAATGATGGAATCTGTTCAATTCCATCCCACCCCAACCACCAGAGTGCAGGTTACTAATTAATCCTTGGCTGGCTGGACTGCAGTAGGGATATTATTTTTTAGCAACAAAGACTGGCTTTTACACTTTGGTGACGCTGGTTGGCTTATGTTGAATTCCTGTAAGACATATCTGGAGGCACACTGCCACAGAACTACATCTAATGACGGGATGTCCAAGAGTTACAGAGGGCTGCACTGCATGAACAGTCAGCTTTCTTGGCCATTTACTTTGAAAGGACAAAGCCTTTCATTGATGCTGCAGGCCAAGCTTGAAAAAATGTTTACTGACAGGACCTTCAATAAACTGTTCAATCTCATGCAGAGGATGAAAAACATATTTTATATCCTGTTTCATGTTCTGATAAACTCAGACGTTTTTGAACTTTTTATGTTTTTTTCCCCCACAAGAACAAGAAAAAGGTGGAGGAAGACGAGCATGGCCTTTGCAAGCTTTGACTCAAGTGTGGTAGGAGCTACACTAATGGCAGGGAATTGGGCATTCCCTCCTTACATGAGTGCTCCTCAGCTAGGATAAACGCGCATGCATCCATGATAAATAAATGGGCATCATAAATGCAGACATTTTGCTGAGGAGCTTTCACTAGCAGTATCAATACTTTGTAAATAATGACTCTTCAATGCCATAAAAAATGAAAAGGTATTTAGTATCCAAATTACATCAATTCATTAAATGATATAACATACTACAATGTCAGGTATATGAGGTATACATATCTTACTGAAAAAAATAGTACATTAAACCCGTTACATCTTTAGAAAGAAGAAACATTTTCATACTGCTCACCTGGCAGTTGTTGCTCCTGTTAGTCTGCTGTTGCTGCAGGGGATTAAAGCCAAGAGCTGTTAATGAGCTGTTGTAGTCCAGGGTTTGAGTCTCTCAGCTTTCATTTTCCTACTGTGTGACTCTGAGCAAGTCAGTTAATCAGTCAATGCTGTGACGCAACTGAGGAAGTGGACTAGACTCCTCAGTGGTCTGTTATACTGCATGACTATTGACTGCATGTCAAGTGCAGCACAATGGTCTTCAAAGAACCCCGAAAAATTAACCAGAACTCTCCACTAATGCAATCTTACCAGCTACCAGTTAACATGGCTTGATAAGCAAGCCTGGGCACTGGGGAAAAGAATGATAAGGAACTGCTTAATTGCCTTGCTCTAGGAAAGGGAAGGTGTGTATGTGTGGGTGTGTGTGTGTGGGGGGGGGTGTGTGCGTATGTGTGTGTGCGTGCGCTCTTCAGGACATGTAAATCTTCAAAAGTCACTGGCAGAAACCTGTGACTTGGCAGTTTAAGGGGCTATATCACCCATATAGGCAAGTGACATCCACCTATCACACTCATCGCACTTCCTCCCCTCTTAAGTACTACCAAAGCATGAAAACAGTAAGTAGTTTGAGCACATGCTAAAATTCACTGTGTAAGCAAACTTGGATGATGCTGCACCAGGATTATTCAGGTCTCCCTCTCCACCTCCTGCCAAGATGGAAGTCACTGTCATCCAGCATATATGAAAAGCATGGCACAATCTGGAGAGGGGGAAGGAAGGTTTAACAGGTCGATCAAGGTGGGGGAAATTTAAAAAGTGGAGGAGTACTCATATATATTCAACAGATAGTTGGTTGAGACAGGAGATGAACAAGAGCTACTAAAATGTAAAAATAAAGTATTCTTACAGATTTCTCTGAAATTAATATAAATGCATACATTATGTTAAAGAAAACATACCTCTTTTATGCTTGCATTTGAAACAGGTGTTGATCCATATGCAATGTTTCTAATATGGCCCATTAGTTCCAAAAGCCATTCTACTCTAGTAAGCACTCCTGTGGATACATCAAAATACCAGTAAGAAGAGAGCAATCATACAAATCTGCAAAACTTCGGCTACACACCAAGAAATTGACAAGAATGTATTTTGAAAAGAGAGGTCAGAATGACATTCTTTAGAAAATGTATGCATATAAATTTAACTTTATATTTTAACATTTCAGATAATTTCTGAATAAGACATATGATAAACCATAAATTTTAAATACCAGATGAGTTCTTAACGCATCAGTTGATCTGTGACAGGTCACGTTGGAGCTACAACAGAATTACATGTCTATCCACTGGAATTTTAGATGCTCAGGGGCATGTTTGCCCTACACTGGTACAGGTTAGATGCAATGGGGCTGCATAAGGGTACTTGTGCAAAGCCCGTTAAGTTCAAAAGTTCACCCCCCCGATAATGGAATACACTTCCTGAGAATCAAGAAAAAATAATGAAAGTTTGATATCTACAGTGTTTCAAGGACAGACATCAACAAATACCAGTTTAACTCAAAGGAAACTCCAACAGCAACCACTATTTGCAAGCCATGCACACACAAATGGCAGCTGGCTACCTGTAACCCACAAAGAGGGCCACCTCATAAATCAACTAATCTGTTTAACAACTAACATTAAGACATGCTCCTCAGTAGGTGTATTATTGGCCAAACAGTAAAGACCCCCCCCCCCCCCCATGGTGGGGAAAAAAATTAATGCCAGCCTAAAGGAAAAGTTCATAAGTAGAATCCTGTAGTAAAGAGGCACAAAACACGGCCTGATTCAAAAATCTAAGTGAGCACACTTGGCAAAGGTGTGAGTTGATAAATAATTGACCATAGCATGACTGTCTATAACAGAAGCATTTTGAAATAAGCCCTAAAAGCAGATGTTCTCTTTGTGGTGATGTCTCTGAGAGCCACATTTTTCTTACTTCTCCATAGCCCTCCCTACCCCACTGCTCGCTCTCAAGCTGATGCCTCCACCTCTTATACTCCCTTCCCTGACTACCCCATAGTTTTTTTTCTTGTAACCTCAGATATATCCCATGGAGGGGGCAAGCTGGTCGCCAACTACTCAAGAAGCCCTTTATGGTGCCAGGAGACATGGTAGCATTAGTTGTGAAAAATTAGTGTCCCGTCACTATCCTTATGTCCTAGGAAGAGAGGCAAGTGATTATATCAGGGAAACTTCATCACTCCCCTCATGCCAACAGTAGAGAGTGTGACATCAGAGACTGTATCACTAATTCTACTGTTGGCATATAAGACTCCTGGTGTCCACCAGAGGTGATATAAACAGGGAGCTAGCTATTCCCTCCCCTGGAATAAAAGCAAGTCAACAGCTGCTTCACTTTATCCCTTCTTGCTGGCCTTAGCAGCAACTCAAGTCTATTCTTGAACCAGGTTGCTAGTGTCACAGATGAATGACTTGCCTCTGCACCACTGCGGCCACAAACAGCATTTTTCAGTAGCTGATTTGCTGCTTGATGGCAAAAGACAGCCAACTTGAGTACACTTGGAAAGTATTTACTTGGCAACTGTCAGCCTTTTATTCTCTAGAGCAAAGGAGGTGAACAGCTGTTTCACTATCCTTAACACCTGCCTTACTTCATGTAGAATCTGAGCTGGCAGTTTATGTTCAAGATATAGAAGAATTTCTGCTTGGGTCTGTGACATACAAAAATAAAGTCCATACTAAGCTCACATGACCCAAAATCGAATAGTACCTCAAAGGCTGGAATAGTCAAACAGGGGACAGAGTACAGTAGCTCAGCCATGCTGGTTGGAGATGGTTTTGAGTTGGCCAATGGCTTCTGTGCAAATGAAGACTTGCATGAGATCAGGGGATGTGAGCCTGGTAATCCCTAGCCAGTAATGGTAGTTTGTGGTAGTGTGTACATGGTAATGTGCACACATTATGAGAGGGCAGGAATTCACAGCAGTAATTCAGTGCTTATATCAACCATTAGAGAGCTGTAAGAAGAATGAAAAGAAACACCTCCCAACCCATGCCCCGTGTGAAGTAGAGATGCAGAGAAGGGAGATGCGCTGTGTATTTCACAACCCTGGGGGCTATTAGGATCCATCCTGAAACAAGGATAGTGCCAGTCTTGGGGGGAGAAAAAGTTAATACCAAATCAGACAGGCTGCTGGAAGGACATCATCCTTCAGCATCCACTTAGATAATCAGGTGTGGACAGAGGAACAAACTCTTCCACGGCTGCATGGAAGATGGTCCCCTCAAGTCAGCTCTTGTTCCATGCAGTTATGGTCCACTGTATCAAGAATAAATGGGTTTAACACCTATCAGAGGGTACTAATTGAGCCATGGCAGAAAAATAAAGAACATAGGTTTAGGTCTTGACATTTCTGGGTTGGCGGTTGGTATACTGGTTAAGGTGTTTACCAAAGTTTAAATCAACTGTACTAAAAGTAGTGAATATACTAAGGGATAAAACAACTGGAAATGGGATCTTTAGAAAAGGGAAGAGTAAATTACATTAAAAAAACAGAGAACTGTCGGAACAATACATGCAGAATAACATTCTGGATGAGGAATGAGGTCTAAAAAAGACAGGATTTGAATGAGCTATATAATGTTTGACTGACAATGACTGGATAGATCATAAGTGATGTATAATGTTTGCAACTAAAAATATGCCAATATGGTTTGTTTTCAGATATATAAATGTATGACTGCTAATGTCATACATGATAATTTAATAAAGATGTTTTTGTTATATTAAAAAAGGCGTTTATCTCATAGACAAAAGGCACAGGGTTTGATTCTTACTTTTGGATTAGGAAATTTGGTTAGGCTTAAAATGGCCCACAAGAGCAGACAGCTTAGTACTAACTTATGAACCTATGTGAAGGCCCCCACCCAAGTTTCTTTGCTGAGAAAGAAAAGTAACAGATAAATGTACTGGTTTAAGAACAGTTTTGACATGACTTCCATAAAGAAACGTTGCCAAAAACGATAGTTAACTCTTGGAAAAGACCACATTTGCTTCTTTACAGATAAAGGTATGAAGCTCTGTCATCCCAGGAGAAAGGTGATGGCCACCAGGAAATGCATTTTCAAGAGACGAATTTCATAGTCACCAAGCCAACAAGTTCAAATAGAGGACAAGTAAAGCCATCAATAATGTTCAAATCCCAAGGAGGTGAGGGGTTCTTCATTGGAGAGAAAAGACTGCAGAACATTTTTAAAGAAATAACTTGACTAGTCAATACTAATCAAGAGATCTGCTCTACAGGAGGTCACACCGGCCAGCACTAGCTAACATGCAACTCATAAAAGGATAACTGAGAACCAAATCATACAGAGAAGCATCTGCATATTGACTGAGTCGGGGGTGGGGGCATGAGATACTTCTACACCCAAACAGAAAATCGTTTCCCACTTGGAAGAATACATGTCAGGTAAAAGGCTCTCTTGCCAGATTCAGTCATTTCTGACACTCTAGCTGGAAGGTTTCATGGCCAAAGGGACTACCCCAGCAGCCATACTCCAAGATGAAGATGGGTGTCACCCCAAGCAATGGAGACTTCCTTTGCTTATTCAAAGACTGATTCCTTTTCTTCCACGAAACTAACAGCTCTAACTATACCCTTCTGAGTCCATGGGTTCCAGGGATACAAATTGTTCCTTCCTTCCTGAATTCTCACATTAAGCAAGGAATCAGGTAAAGTAGTATAAGGACATACAGGAATTTTCTCTGCTACAGAATGAAGAACACGTCTACTGTTTTTCTCCCTCATGCCCTGCTACATAGTGCAAAAGAATGAGAGGAGGGTTCTCTGATGTAAAAAGGCCAGTCTCTGGGGTGCTGCACTCCAGGAAGATCTGAACCAGATACAACTCCCAAATACTAAAGGGAGTGGTGTAACTCAAAAAGTGTGCCAGCATATTCACTTCACCTGCAATGTAAACTCCTGAGAAGGTGATGCCTCCTATGATGGTACATTGCCATATTCACATTAACTTTATCCACAGGGAATCTGACAGAGTATCCCTATGAACATTTAGGCATCATGACAGAATAATTGCTGAACTGGATCTGACAGCCTTAAACAGCAGCAGAACTGCACACAGCTTCAACTGGGTGATGTGAAGCACCCTTCTCCTGCAGGAACCACTTCTGAATTGTGGGGAAATTAACATAGGCTCCCCTGCCTGCTTACAAGGCATCCATTGTCAAAAGTAGCAATTAACTGTAGGGTGGTGCACAAAACTGTACAAATGGCAAAATAAACTACAGACCTCATATAATTAAATGTACTTAACTCAGATTTTTAAGTTTTACATGGTCTAAAATGTATTTGGAGCTCTTGAAGTTCCTTGCCACTGTTCAGTTAATTGCTTGTTTTCCTTTTTTATTCTGTGTATGGCTCTGCCTTCCACGTGGGTGTTTTTTGGAATCCACTGTCAAACCTTATGACAATTATAGCTGCAGAAGAGAGTTGGGTTTACCACCACTCTAGGTTTCAATGACAGGTTCTGACACCAAGAGATCTGTAAGAACTGATGCTGCAGCCACTTACAGCTCACAGCTGAATGCAACATTTACACCCTTAAATGTACAACAGGCACTGTTGCAGGTCATACTGGCCATTAATCTCATAAGATGCAGAAGGGTCGAAGCCTGGATGGTGCTCTGCATCCTTACCCAGGATGCCAATGCCATGATCACATGGACCCTTCTCTGTGGGCAGAAATGACCTAAAAAGGAAAGCATCCACCCTCACACTGATGGTAACTTTTTGAGATGGAATGAGAGAATATTTCTCCCAGTTTATGGTCACCTTCCAGAGATGCAGCCTTAGGACTTGTCCACTCTAGGGATGCTACAAGGGAGTCCCTCAACAAGATCATCAAAATTCAGTAATTCAGGAAAGGGAATACATGAAGTTACTTCTCCTAAAAAGCCTCCTCCACTATAGCCTGCACACCAGTTAACACTATAAGTGATGAAGCGGGTAAAATAGCAACGAAAATGGAGCTCACACATTAAGAATCAAAGGAAAACCCCAACTGGTCTCAAAGACTGATGTGTCAAAACATATTCATCACTTCCAGCAGTACCAACCAACAAGAATGTGACATCCCTTGAGATCTACCATATGGAACTTGAATTAATGAAATGCTGGATGTGCTTGTGGAACCTAAGTTCCATGATGGAAAGAAACCATTCTGGCCCTTTAGACATATAAAAGGGTAAGAGAAGAATCATTGGCTTCAGTCGTATGAAAGAATAGCCTGTCTGGCCTCTTTGAGATGTAAATTTAACTCTAGGGCTATTTTGAGAAATCTGTGGAGACGGTTTGATATCGGAGCAGAACCCTTCCTGGACCTAAGGGCTCTGAGATTAGGTCATCTATGATCATACTGCGAAACCAATGGTCTTTCATTGTATGCATCCAAACAAAGACAAACTTGAACTGACCTATCACTATCATGCATTGGTTCAATGGCTGTGACATTTGGGCTGGTAGAGTCATTCCTTAGGAAAACTTGACTGGCATCACCAAGAGGCAATGGAACCATATGATGCTTAAGGGTGTTTCATCTGTGAAGGCACTTTCTCTTCTTCTTCTTCGTGGAAGCAATAGCTAAACCTACAAGAAGAAGAAAGGATGAGAGAGAGAGAGACTGTAATGTCTTCTCTTGAGATAAGAACAAGTTTTCTTTACAAGAGGTCAGCCAGCAGGTCCTATAAATGCTAACCAAATAGAAATATAAATTCCCCCATAAAATCTACTTAGGATATGACTCTAAGAAACTCTTTAAAATTCCTACTGACTATGGAGTTTCACCCATGCAATCATGCATACAAACATGCACAAATCTGTCAACCTTTCCACAACACAATTATTCTCACAATTACAATTACAATATGCTATGAGGTAGCCTACTGTGGACGATGCAGGCAAAATTGTGACCAGCTTTTTGAATCTGGAGTCAGGATAAGCTTTTACAGTAATGAACCCACCAAGGAAAACTGGAACTTGGGTGCATGGGACAAAGTTAAATGACTTAAGCCCCTTATACGACAGTGGAAAATAACCTCTCACCCATTTTGTCCAATACTTTTCATTCTTTTTCATGTGGCAAGCTGATGAGTACATCCACACAAGGATGCACAGGAAGGATCAAATGCCACTCAGCCAGGGACCTGAAGAGGTGGTCTGCCTTCTTAGGAGATGCATAAGCAGAATCTGGGTGCTAGAAGGCTGAATATGCAGTATTCTTGACCATACACTCCAAGGGGTATGACCCAATGGTACTCAGCTTTCATCTCCAGATACTCATTAAAGCATTTCTGGTAGAAAAGAATATGGCCACAGGCCAGCCCAAGATGGAATTCATGAATAGTACAGTTGTGTACACTTACCATAAATGTAGATGTTCGAGGGTATTCACTGTTGCAGTCATTACATTTGGGTAATCAGATGGCAGGTTGCCCTCAGTCGGCCTGATTAACAAAGTCTTGGGTCCTACTTCGGTTGCTGTCCCTACTTCCCTGATGTCAGGTCGTCAGGGGTAGCTAGTAGCTAAGAGCAGTGACATGACATAAGACCCGAGACCATCTGAAGAATGGATTTACCTCAAGCAGTAACCACAGCTTGCCTTCTATCTCTTTAGCCTACTAATGGTGCTCCCTAATAGTCCTAGGCATGTGTGTGTCTGTGTGTGTGATTGTGCATGTGTGTGTATGAGTTCCATATTTGATTCGCATTTTGGCACTTTCAAATGCACCCCATTCTCAGCGTACCAAGATAAGCTGAACACTTCTCACTCCTAATTCTATTGCTATCTGGTTGAGTCACTGCCATTTACAGACCAGAATCACATCATGAGCATCTATGAGGTAATAAATACACAGTGATGGGGTGTGTGCTATCTCATAATCTTGCACCACATGTACATTTAGATGGATCTGGTGCTTTCTGCATTAAACATAGAAACTTTGTTGGCAAACTTCAGGATCAAGATCCAAGCTATGCCAGTTGCACGAAAGAAAGGGCTCAGGAATCAGATGCGCTCATCATGTGCAGCAAATTAATTAAGACATACACCAAAATAAAGCAAGTAACATCCCACCCAAAGAAAGGAAACTTCTGAGAGAAAAAAGACCATCATGGAGTGGATGGAAGAATCATCAATGACTTAGCAAGGAGCATGTTTTTGTTGTTCTACCTTTTATTTTCCATGTACAATAAATACAAATATCATAAAGACTATTCACTCTCGGTAACTTCTCTCTGGAAAGGTTTATTCAATCTCTCAAGGCAGCCTAGTACTATTTTATGAAAAAGCAGATAAGACTGGATATTTCAAGTTCTTTAGCTTGTGTTTCTTCATTCTAAGAAAGTGGTGACATCAGTGAAAAACACTGTATCTAGCCATTAAATTTCCCTTTGGCTTGCTTTTTATAAAGTCAATATACAGAAAATGTTTTCCTAGGTGCACCATTAGTTCTGATAGCGACAGTGCACTTTCTTCAAGAAATAATGTAAATTTCTAAAAATTAGATGTGTAATGTCCAAACATTCCACAACAGTGCATTTATTATTATTTTTATTTGAATAATAAACATTATTTGACATCTGCAATGTCACTGCCTGTTAACATGGAGCGCATACAATGTTAGACACTCTAGTCCTTGGAATTATCAAACTACAATGTTCATGCTATTAACACTCACAGCCAAAAAGATACTATGTATTACTTTGAGTAAGTTTTTTTGCCAGCAAATACCTGTGTTTGGATGGGTGACGAGACGTGCCTGGAAGAAGCTTTGAAGCAGCATCCAGCTCACAGCTTCCTTCTGACTGTAGCCCACTGTAACATTAAGGACATCATTCAGACCAAGGAAAGGCACTCGACCTTGTGAAACCAAGTATGCCCTAACAAGGGTGGCTTTTTCAACATTCTCCTGTCATACAAATAAATAAAAGAAGGTTTAAAAATCTTCCCAGAATTCCAGAATACGTATGAATTTGCTATAATTACTACAGTCACTATTTCAAATTTAAGATCACTTTCTTGTTACTGCTCATCATAGGTTCATAGGTGTGCACTAGGCTAATGGCCCTGGAGCCTTTACAAGCCTAGTCCATAGGATTACCCTGGCATCGTGCCTCCCAACCTTTTGTTAATTCAGGAATGTAGAAAGTAATTACTTGGTGTTTGAGCTTTCTAATACTATGACATCTCATGGAGCTTCACAATGGCAGAGAGAACTACAACTGCTAATACTTTTACAAGTCTGCAAAGCCTGTAACTCTTCAAACTACAGGGAAAGGCATAGCCAGGTCGTTTACCAGAAAGGTCTCCAAAATAATAATGGCCACAGAACAAAAACATCTCTACAAGTGATGCAGAAAATATTAGCAGTACATAAAATGAAGTTTCTAGCAGCCAGCCAATTAAGGTTACATGTGAGGGATAAGACTCAGGTGACTAGAACATCTACATAAAACAGCATATAACCAAAATGTATTTTTTTTTGTTGAAAAGGGCAGAACACTAATTCAACAAAGACACAGAAAGAGGCAGATGCCATTAAATAATATAACACAGTAGTTTGCAGTGAAATTAAATATAAATACATTTAATCAAATGTGCTAGGACTAATTACAGACAGGTGAATGTAATACAACAGATTGAGAACAAGAAAGAACCATAAGACGAATAAGTTATGCATCAAACAATTGTGTAAAAAAATTTAAAATAAATAAAAACGGGGGGGGGGGGGTAAAGAAGCAGCTAGAGTTTTGTAAATGGGTAAAGAGTGGAACAGAGACTGGTCAGTTCCTCATGGATTGAGTTTTTTGTTTTGCTAACTGAGTAAGTTAATATGAAGATGGATTCATATTTGGTGAGAGGAGTTTGGTTTCACTAAATATGTAATGGGTAAGACTCAGCAAAGATTTGATCATAAGTGAAACAGGGTTTGTTTAGTGGAATAATAGTAGTTAAGATGAATAATCAGAATCAGAAAAGGTGAAAAGTACAGAGAAGTGTATCTACACACTGGTGAGGGTGATAAGCAAAGAGATGATGTGCTAGAATCTGCAATGTGGTTAGCATTCCAATAAATCATATAACACAGTGGCTTGCAGAGAAACAAAATGTACAATAAAATGAATTTAATCAGAGCATCAAAACATAAGACTAATAACATTCAGATGAAAATAATACAACATATTGAGAACAAGCCAGAAATACCACAAGATGAATATACAATCTAGCACACCACTGGGTGAAAAATTTAAATCAGGTCTGTATACTGAAATAGTACTAATTGACATGGATAATCAGAGTTAGAAGGGAAGGGGTGTGTGTGTGCAGAGGGAGAGGAAAAAGTACACAGAAATATGTCTATATAAGGGGAAGGGGGATATGTAGTTAGAAGGTGTGCTACAATCTACAATGTCCTTCAAAGTTAGCTTTTCTTACTGAAAAAAAGTCTAATGAGAACTACATACATGTTTTTCAAGGTGTATGTATACTGAAATACCTTGAAATGCTGAAATGTCAATGTTGCAAAATGTCAAAATGTAAAAAAATCAACACTCGCAACTTCAACAGCTCAGTGTGCATGTCTGGGAGTAACCTCAGAGAATACAAACTCAAGAACAGTGTTTTTTGTGTAAGGGGTAAGCCCCCATGCACCTTCTACACTGCCTGATCATTATAAAAATGAACTCTTGAGATCTCACAGTCCCTGGGAAAGTGGCATATTCTTCACGGTCAGGGGCTGTTGATTCTGAACCCCTGTCAGCCAAAGTGTTGTCAACAAAACAGATATCGACATAAGCCACATTCAACTAAATTCAGTGAAACCATATATAAACATACACACACGCGCACACACACACACACACACACACACACATATATATATATATATATATATATAGAATGAGTGAGAGAGAGAGAATTTACTTGGGACATCATCTTGAATCTCACTTTTCCTTTTTTGTCGTTTTTCAAAATGTTGTTTACCCAGGTACTGGATGGTGAAGTGGTGTGCACATCTGCATTGCAATTTCTCTGTTTCTTTCCCAGCTGAGGTGGCTCCTGTGTAGACCCTACATAGGTTCATAGGTAGGTACTAGGCTATTGGCCCTAGGGCCTATATAAGCCTAGCCAAAAAAATGTACCCTGGCTTTCGCCACCCAAGAAAATTATTTTCCTGTGCCCCTGTCAAGCAGAGCCACAGAAGTGATCCCTGGGATGAATTTCCTATTTCCCATCCAATCATCAAGATTTTTCTTGAAGAGTGCTAATGAGGAGCTCTGTTTGACATAGATATGTAGTCTGTTCCAGAGTATGGGAAGTCTCTGGGACAGAAGTCTATCCCTCCAGCATGTTCTGTTTATTGTGGTGACAAGGTTTAGGTCCCTAGAGCGTGTAGCTTGGAGGGATTTGGATTTCTTTAAGTGGAGCATGTCCAACAGCTCCGGGTTTGACATAGCTTTGTATGTTAGGCAGAGATGCCCCTGAGTAAGCGATATGTGATGGAGTAAAGCTGTAGTTTTTTGAGACTGTCTGTGTAGGGCATCTGTTTGAGGCCAGTAATCCGCTTTGTGGGGTATTTCTGTGGTCTTTTCAGTTGTTGTAGATGTCTTGTGAGGTGCATACCAAAAGGGGCATTGTACTCTATAATGGGTCTAATGAGTGATGAGTAGAGGCGAACAATGACCTCTTTTTTTCTGGATGAGAATCCTTTTGTGATGAGATGAGCCACGTAGAAGGATTTCCTGACCATTGTGGCAATATGATTATCAAAGGAGAGACTAATGTCCACCTGTGTCCCAAGGTCTCATCACATTTTCAGCATTAAGTAGACTACCAGCTATGTGGTAGTTCATGGGTACAGAGTTTTTGCCAAAGGGGATGACAATACACTTTTTGGCACTGAGCTTCAGGCCATGGCTTTGACACCAGGTATCCGTCTCAGTGAGGTCCTTTTGGTAGTATGTCCACATCGTTAAGAGTTTCGATTATGGCTCCTAGTTTGCAGTCATCTGCAAACTTTGTTAGCCAAAGACCTTCTGTGTTAGCCTGCACTTCAGAGAAGTAGATACCAAACAGGAGAGGACCCAGGACTGAACCCTGTGGTACTCCACTTGTCACTGGTCTGAAGTCGGATTTGGAATCCGCTACTTTCACAGTGTGGGTTCTGTCCATGAGCCAGTTGGCAACCCATCTTGTGACATTGGGATTTATACCTAGTTTAGTGAGCTTATCTATAATTCCAGAGTGAGGGATGGTGTCAAAAGCCTTGGCGAGATCTAGATAAGCTGTGTGAACCACTTTACCCTCATCTATGGCGACTACTTCAAAGAAGTCAATCAGGTTTAGGAGACATGATCTGCCTTTTACAAATCCGAACTGGGTAGGGTCCAGAGTTTGGAGATTACCAATGTCTTTGTTCATGAGTTCCACGATGATACATTCTATGGCCTTGCAGACCAGGCACGTCAGGCTAATGGTGCGGTAGTTCCCGGGTCCGTCGTGGCTCCCCGTTTGTGGAGTGGGATAACCGTCGCAGTGCACCATTCAGTGGGTACAAAGCCTAAGGTGAGGCTATGACTTAACATGGTACTTAGGTAGGGTGCCAGTTCATTCTGTAGTTCGTGTAGAATGCAGCCTGGGATATTGTCATGTCCCATGGATGCTGTGTTCTTGGCTTTGGAGAGTGTGTTTTTTTACCTCTGCAGCCGTGATTATAGGAACTTTGCCTTGTTCCGGTATAGAGATGGGCCCTCTAGGGGGTGAGAGGGGGGTAAAGTTAGCACTGAACCTATCAGCCAGGATGTTGGCAATATCAGTTGATTCTGTATATTTAGTGTCATTGTGCTGTAACTCAGAGCAGATCTGAGTGTTCCCATTGAGACTCTTGACATAGCTATAGAATGCTTTGTGGTTGTCTTAAGAGTCAGCGGCAATTTTGTTTTCATAACTAGCTTTGGAGGATTTTATGAGGGATCTCGGCTTCTTACTGAGGTTGACCAGGGAGATCCTCCAGTCATGGGATTTTACTCTTTTTTGCAACAGTTTCTTTCTTCTGTTGTAGAGTTTGTTTATGGCAGAGGACCACCAGATTGGCTTCCTTTTTTTGGAGGATAACATCTTGGTTCTGCTAGGGATAGCATGATACATGCACTCGTGTAAGGGATTATAAACTGCATTTGTGTTGGATTCAGCAGTCATACCTCTACTGTCCATCTGCATGGGTGTCATGAAGTTTGCCACTTCTGTCTTAAGAAGTGTGAAGTTAGCTTTGGAGAAGTTTTTTACGATGGTTTCCCTAATTTGGGTGGGGGTGGGATGTGGATGTCTAGGCCGATTAGCTTGTGGTCGGATCTGACCAACGAGGAATTGATCTCTGGTGTGGAACACCGGTTTCCCATGTTGGTAATGACTAAGTCTAGGATATTGCTGCCCCTGGTGGGGGTGTGAATAAGTTGATCCAAGGCATTGGAATTTATGAATTCTAGAAAACATTGAGCAAAAGAGTTGGTACATGAGTAGTTTTCCCAGTTAATGGTGGGGTAGATGAAATCACCCATTATTAGGGTGTTGGGTTGTACCCTAATACTTTCCAGAGTATCAAGAAATGAGGAGTGGGAATCCTGGGGCATGGTGAGGGGTCTGTAGCAAGCTACAATTTGGATTATGGTCTTGCCGAGAGTTAGTTGCACTTGGATAATCTCGGATGCATTATGCTGTTCAACTAGCCTGGAGGTGTGGATATCCTTAATGAATATGGACACGCCTCTGCCTTTAGTGCTTCGTTCTGGGTTAGGTGGCCAAAAGGTGTGGTATGAATTGTAGCCTGGTAATGCAGGGGTGCTCTCTGGAGCTTTGAACCAGGTCTCTGTCACTGCACAGATGTCAATGTTCTCCATTTTAAGGAGTGCCTCGAGTGAATGCATTTTGAGGTTTAGACTTCTAGCATTGATTAGCATTACCCTCAGATTTTGCTTGCTTGTACCGGTTATGGTGGTGAATTTGCCATTTGAACCTTGCCTAAAAAAGGCACTACAGGGGTGGCAAGAGCCTTAGCCAGTATCCAGAATCCTAAGGGCGACAGGTGCAGGCCATCTCTGGCAAAGCATTGTGGTCTGTCGATCATGTCATCCCAGGCAGACAAATACTGGATCCCCTTAGAATGATACCAGAAGCTTAGCCAATTGTTGAAGTCAATCATTTTGTCCTTGTACTGTGATATCATTCTGGGTGATGGCAGGATGCTACTCAGGGTTAGGGTCATACCTGCCTGGGATACAAGATTGGAGAGCTCCTCCATGTCTCTCCATGTAGTCCAGGGAGGTACGTCTCAGGTCATTCACACCAACATGGACAATGACAGTGTCATATTTGTACTTATTGTGGCGTGACCTGAGTGCATGCATTATGTGGCGGATCCTGGCACCTGACAGGCAGCTGACAGTAACTTTCTCCTTGTTTAGTCTAGTGAGTGTCAGTGTGCCTGACTATAGAGTCACCTATGACTAGAGTGTTGGGTACATTGTTATGCCTTATCGGCTGTGGTTGAGTGGCACAATGAGTTTGTGGACTATGTGTCATTTGGGTTGTGTTGGGGGGGGGGGGGTGGAGCTTGCTTGCTTTTATGCTTTGGAGGTCCCTGATGCTTGGGCAGGTTTTTATTGAGAGCCTCCACGAATGTAGGTGTGTGTTTTGTGTTTCTGTGTGTGTGTTTTTGTGGTGTAGGTTTTGAGGGACTATCTGATGAGTGTGGTGTGGTGCAAGTGTTTTCCTTCTCCTCTTGACTGTCTAGTCCAGTCTTGGGTGAACAGAGCTTTGCTTCCAGTTTGGCTATATAAGTGCATCTCTCATAGGTTGTAGTTTTGAGTGGTAGGAGGAGAGGGTTGTCTGTGTACAAAGACAATTGCTGCATTGCCCCAAGATGCCCAGATTCATCAGGTAGACAGGAGAAATCTCTGGGAGCTGACCCTTAGACATGCCTGGATATGTGCTTATTTATTAAGTACTAAAAACTGCTTTCCTCTAGACAAGTGAGGAAAGTTGAGTGCTGTAGTAATTTGTAGCTTATTTAGTGCTTACAATGAGTTCTGAACAAGTGCTAAGTTCAAAGAAACAGATTTGAGTGCTGAAACTAGAAAACTGGCTAGTTATAAGAAACAAAACTAAGCTAGAAGGCTTCCCTCCAACATAGAAGGGCTTGGGGCTCAGAAGCCTACAAACAGTCTAGACCACTTAACAGGAAAGGCAGGTAAACAAGCTTACTTTTTTTTTCTCTTTCCCAGATGCTCTCTTTGTACACAGTAAGAGTGCCTGAAATCAGAATATGATCTCACTGCACTCAGTTGAGTGAGCAAATGAGATGGGCCCAGAAGGAGTATCCAAATACAAACTTACAAGAGGGGTGGGCAGTTTCAAAACCACTAAGAGGAAACAGGGAGGGTGGGTGGGGAAACTAACTGAAAACAGAGTAAAAACTTCCACTTCAGTTAATATTCATGCAACACAAATAAATCAATTTAAATACTGTATTATTTGAAAAAAGTGCAGATAAAAGGTACTTAAATTCTCTTATACGTCCAGTTGAATACAGCTAGATCTTAGCCACTGCCTGGATCCATATGAGAGCTTTCCCCCAGATGTCAAAGGCATCCCATTAGGTGAACTGCAGTTCTCTAAATTGCCCATAAGTGTAGATGCAAAGTGTGTGTGCATGTATTAGCTCTCTGCCTTGTGCTTACTAAGTGGTAGAACAGACTCTGACTTTCCACTGACTCTGAATCAGATCATAAATGGGTACTTGCGAATGAATGAAAACATCAGTTTACATGTTAAGGATTTCTTGTAAATCTAAATCTCAGCATCAAAGCCAGGACAGCCTGGTTTGTTTTTTGGCGAAACCTACCAGCAGAGAGAGAGAGAACCTTTAGCAATTAATCTTTCAACATGCAACTGGCCAACCATCCTCTAACCTTCACATTACTGCCAATGCCTGAAGGCTCATAAGAAAGATATGTCCAGCCTTCATTTTTAATTTTTCTAGAGACAATATAAGAATCAACTGAGGAAACCACCAAGAAGCTTCATTCAGCCTAGAATCCCCCTGTGAAACAGATAAAGAACATGTAGAACTGCTGGCTGAAATACTCAAAGACCTGGTGTTAAAGTGGAAACTGTAACAACCTGCCTTGTTCTATTGAATTTCAGCTAGTAAGCAATCCTAATTCATCACATAAATTATGCCAAGCAAATGAGTGCGACTGATTCAAGCAAGCAAACTCTGAACAACTGCACTGCATAAAGACAGAACAGGAATCCAAGAAAGATGCAAGTGTTTTACTTAATCCAAATGTGCTATCATACATTGTCAAACTGACTTAAAAAGGTTTAATCTTTGTTGCCGCTTTTTCTTCTTGATCCAGCATTTCTGAAGCATGTTACTTGCTAAGCAGCTTAGACCAGGCTGACATCTGCAAACAGTAGCAGTCACTTATGGAGTACAGAAAAACTGATGCACTATCCAATGTACCACAGTATTAGAGATCAAACTTAAACATGGTTTAAGGATGCTGCTATTGCTACTGTTCTTCTGGTTAAGAAAAGTTGTACAACTCTGCTTTATACTGCTATTTAATACTGTTTCTGCATTTAAATGAAACTTGCCTCTGCATATGTTCTATTTATCCTTCCTGCTCTTTGCTACCCTACGTTCTGTTTTTCACCTTATCTACCCCTAGCCTCTCTGTTGTACTTCTAGCCACAGGTTGCATTTTTGCTTACATACAGTGTTATGTATTTCTCTCCTAACTAATACAATTCCCTTATCACTTCACTTTTTTGAGTAATTTACTATCTGGTTATACAGTTCAGCATTTTTACCCAACTCATTTCCCATTCTCTCCTCTCCTTTATTCTAGGTGTATAGGCTCAGCATTTCACCATCCACTACTCATTTAAAAAAAGTTAGTCACCAATGCACCTTGTGCTCCATAACTGTCTACTTCTGAAGCAGAGACAACATCCTAACAGTGGACCCTGCAGCTTTACCAGTCCCAATAAATTGCTTATGTGTGTTTTATATTTAGCTATCTAACTGTACTTTTTTCTCACCTATAAACAGATTCCTTGCACATCACTGAAACATACCTATCCTTCATTCCTCTCATTGGATTTCTGCCCTTACTTATGCCGTTCTAAAAAGTGTTTTTTCCAAGTAGCATTATCTGGCAATACTTCTTGGCTTTTTTCTACAGTATAACTCACCTTTTAAACCCTACAATTTTATTAGCTTTCCTAACCTTCGTATTTTTACTCATTTATCTTTAGCCCACACATTATAGAATTTTAATATACTTTTAGTAATTGCTGCTTTGGCTCATACTACCAGTTCTATCCCTCCTTACCTTAGTTCCTTCTATTTTATTTGCATTTCCTATACAGCTCTAATTATTTTACTTATACCATATGCATTTTATGTCTTAATCAGAATAACCTTTCTATTCACATATCCCTTACTTTTTTCTATAAATACATAAGTAAAATACTTGGTTAAAGCTTTCCTTACTTATAGATTATTTTTACAGGAGATGGGCAGCTGCACGCAGGCTCACTCTGCTCCTGTACCCTACCCCAATTCCCACCCACCAACACTACACCTAAACTTAAACACAGCTCCACCCTCTTCCCCAGATTCATCCATTACATCCTAGACAATTACTTTGATGCCCAACCTTTCCTATTCTACTTCCTTTCAGTGATATCCTGCCTCCTCTAACTCCTTCCCCTACTACTACTCTCTAATCAACATCCCACAATCTAGCTACAGCTAAAACTGCAAACCAATAGATCCACTGAGTGACTAGCACCAAAACTACAATGAAACTCGGTCCAGCATCAGGAATTCAACAAAGGCCAACGCACGGGTATAATAAACTATAGAACACTTTAATAAAATAATTTAGTACTTCCGTTCCACTGTAAGCCTAAACTTCATCAGAATAAATTCCCTGCTTCCAAAACCCCATTTAATACATTTGCAAATTCTATTGGTTACTTCCCTTTACAAACTAACAAATCATTGCCCTTCCAACTGATTACATTATTGCTAATGGAAACAGAGTTGTCCATAGTACAAAAATCTGAAAAAATGTACAAATACAATAACTGAACAGCAAACGTGCAGTAAATTGAACTTCATAATACAGTACTTGACAACTTAGTGAATAAAAGTTACTGCATGAATTTTATATACAGTGGATATAAAAAGTGTACACACCCCTGTTAAAATGCCATGTTTTTGTGCTATCAAAAATGAGACCACAGTATGTCATTTCAAAACTTTTCCCACCTTTAATGTGACCTATAAGCTATACAATTCAATTGAACAACAAATCTGTTAGGGGAAAAATATTAAAAAATAAAAAATGTACAATAAGCTGGTTGCATAAGTGTGCACACCCTTAAATTTAATACTTTGTTGAAGCACCTTTTGATTTAATTACAGCATTCAGTCTTCTTGGGTAGGAGTCTTAAATGGCATATCTTGACTTGGCAATATTTACCCACTCTTCCTTGGAAAAGTGCTCTAAATCTGACAGATTGCGAGGGCATCTCTTGTGCACAGCCCTCTTCAGGTCACCCCACAGATTTTCTACTGGATTTAGGTCTGGGCTCTGGCTGAGCCATTCCAAAACTTAAATTTTCTTCTAGTGAAGCCATTCTTTTGTTGATTAGGATGCATGCTTGGGGTCATTGTAGTGTTGAAAGGTGAAATTTCTCTTCATTTTCAGCTTTCTAGCAGAAGCCTGAAGGTTTTGGGCCAAACGTGAATGGTATTTGGAACTGTTCTTAATTCCCTCCACTTTGACTAAAGCCCCAGATTCAGCTAAAGAAAAGTAACCCCAAAGCATGATACTGACACCAACATGCTTCACTGTGGGGATGGTGGTGTTCTGGTGATATGAAGTGTTGTTTTTGCACCAAACGTACTTTTTGGAATTGTGGCCAAAAAGTTCAACCTTGGTCTCATCAGACCATAACACATTTTCCCACATGCCTTTGGGAGACTATGTATTATTTTGCAAATTTTAGCTGGGCCTGGATGTTTATCTCTGTAAGGAAAAGCTTCTGTCTTGCAACCCTACCCTATAGTCCAGACATATGGAGAATACATGAGAATGTCACATGTAGTACACAACCAGTACTTGCCAGAAATTCCTGCAGCTCCTTCAGTGTTGCTGTAGGTCTTTTGGCAGCCTCCCTGATCAGTTTTCATCTGGTCTTTTCATCAATTTTGGAGGGACATCCAGTTCTTTGCAACACACTGTTGTCCCATATTTTCTCCACTTTTTGATGGCTGTCCACTGTGTTCCATGGTATATCTAATGCTCTGGAAATGTTTTTGCACCCTTCTCCTGATGGATACCTTTTAACAATGAGATCCCATTGATGCTTCATAAGCTCTTTGTGAACCATGGCTTTTCCTGCAGCAGGCAACTGAGTAAATGTCAGGAAAATCCTACTAGGACAGCTGAACTTTATTTGGGGTTAATCAGAGTCTCTTTAACTGATGGTAGGTGTGTACCCAAAAAGACTGAATGCTGTAATTAAATCAAAAGGTGCTTCAACAAAGTATTAGTTTAAAGGTGTGCACACTTATGCAACCAGTGTATTGTACATTTTTTTTACATTTTCCCCCTAACAGATTTGTTTGTTTTTCAATTGAAATGTACAGGTTATAGGTCACATTAAAAGTGGGAAAAGTTTTGAAATTATTTATTGTGGTCTCATTTTTTTATATCACAAAAACCTGGCAATTTAACAGGGGTGTGTGCATTTTTTATATCCACTATATAAAAGCATTAAAACACTTAATGGTGTAAAATGTCTATACAACTGTTTAAGGCAACCCTATCATAATTTGGCAGTGTTCCTTTTCAATGCTGGCACCAATGATACATGGTCATTTAAACCGAGGGGGGTGTACACTTCCAAACATATCTGCCACCTTAATTCTCAATATTCCAACCTGGTTTCCCAGTCACCCCCTCTCTAAAGGTTCTACTTGTTCCAGTACCCAAAACTTAAAAACTGCTTGTGTACATGTAAGGGTGTGTCTACACAAGGCGTTTGTGTCCTTCCTTCTACCAATGTCATAAAGATGTTCATATATCCTCTGTTTCAAACTTCTCTCCATCTTTCCAAAATAATAACTCCAACATGTTGTACAATACCTCCTAGTTTAAATGACCATGTATCATTGGTGCCAGCATTGAAAAGGAAGGCTGCCACAAATTATGAGAGAAAAACATTAAACAGATGTATAGTCATTTTACACCATTAAGTGTTTTTACTGGTTTTATATATATAGGTGTGTGTGTGTATGTATGTATGTATGTATGTATATATATATATATATATATATATATATATATATATAAACTTCATGCAGTAACTTTTATCCACTAAGTTGTCAAGTACTGCATTATGAAGTTCCGTTTATTGTATGCGTGTCATTCAATTACTGTATTTGTTGTACATTTTGTCAGTTTGTTGTACCATGGACAAGTCCTGGTTTCCATTAGCAATCATGTAAACAGTAGGAAGGGCAAGGATTTGTTAGTTTGTAAAGGGAAATAAGATGGTGCAGTGGTGCAGCAGTAGCACTGTCGCCTCACAGCAAGAGGTTCTCTGGTTCAATTCTCAGCTGGGGTACCTTCTGTGAGGAGTCTGCATGTCCTCCCTGCATTCGCGTGGGTTTCCTCCAAAGTTACAAAGACATGCATCTGGAGTATTTCTCCCCGGAACTCCACTGAAAATTGTCTTCATTCCAAGTCGGACTTTCCCGGTTAACAAATGTTAAATAAATAAAATAAAAAATAAATAAAAATAGAATTTGCAAATGTATTTAATGAGGTTTTGGAAGCGGGAATTTATTCTGATAAAGTTTAGGTTTGTAGTAGAACAAAAGCGATAAATTGTTTTATTGAAGTGTGCTATAGTTTATTATACCCACGTGTTGGTCTTTATTGAATTCCTGTTGCTGGACCAAGTTTCATTGTGGTTTTGCTAGCTACAGCTAACCCAACTACTAACTCACCCAGTACTCCACTTCTTCCAAATCTATCTGCTTATCTCATTATTCATTTGTCCTCTCCTAACTAGCTGTACATCTCAATCACATTCAGCTTCACTTCACTATTTTTTCACACTCCTTTACCTCTTTCACTATATTCCCCTGCACTCTATTTCCCTATAGCTATCAGTCTAATTTCTCACTGCAATTCACTTCTTGTCATTTACGCAAAATGTCACTATCTAGCATACTTTTACTTCTTTCTCATTTCACCCTGTTTTTCCTAATAAATCTCAGCACTCAACTCTATTCCCATTTCCTCTAAACCCACATCTGTCACAGCCTTCCTATCATAACCATCAGAGAGTTACCTAGATATACCTCCTAGCGTCTTTCAAATAAATACACTGCTTTTCCTCAAATTTCAAATTCTTCCTGTTAAGACGCATTATCCTCTACCAAAAGAATCACTCAACAGATAAGAAATAAACCAACAACATCCTTTTACGCTCCCAGATTTTCTGGCTTACCCTTATGCAGTGATATCCACCCTAATCTAAAACTTACTTCTACTAAACTTTCTGCTCTACACAACAACTACAATTCCTGTAAATCTTTAAACATTGTTACAACAAACTTCCAAAGCATTCATAATAAAATGAATGATCTTCATGCTTGTTCTGTGCTCAGTCAACCAGACATTATCGCTGCCACTGAAACAGGGCTCAAACCTAATGCAAGAGTCTGAATTCCTGCCTCCATGCTTCAACACCATTAGGTCTGACAAGCTTCACAAGAAAAAAAACTAGTGTTGCTTCACATGAAAGGAAGTGGTGTTGCTATCCTTTTCTCGAACACCTACAACATAACCCCCTACACCAATACCTTGCAACAGTTATCTATTCTGGTAGATATTCTTGCCTGGATCACCTATATAATTAAAAATGAAACTAGCTTTCTGGGTGATGTTAATATTAATTGAATAAACTTCTGCTCTGAATTCCCATCCTCAAACATCAACTTATTTAAGTTCACTCAACTTATCACCACTCCAACTAGACTCAGTAGATGCAATACTGATGGCTGTATCCTACACTGGATACTAGTTTCTGACCCAAGTAAAATCTCCTCTGCCAGTATTCTCCTGAGTGCACTTGGTGACCATCTCCTCTGTTCTTAGAATAGCTAATTCCCTCCAAAAGAAACAACATTATAACCAAATACATAACCTGGCCAACTTCCACAGCCATTCACCAATCTATTGAAAAAGAAATGAACTGGAGCCTCCTAAAAACTCTACCTCTAGATGATGTGGTAAATTACTTTAATATATTTCTGGATACCCTAAACAGCCTCTCACCCCCCCCCCCCCTCAAGTAAAAAGAATCAAAACTAACCATGCCAAATGGCTAACTAAATCAACAAAAGAGCTAATGTTAAACAGGGCCAAAATCTGGAAACAATGGCAAAAAAACAAAGATCCTCCAGACCTCTCGAAATTCAAGCAGCTTTGTGGCCAAGTAAAAAGACAAGTAACCAAAGATAAAAGAGATTATGTAATGCTTCAAACCAACCATAAGCAGAAGCCAAAAACATTTTGGACAACCATAGCATCTCTCCTAACTCCAAGCACTAATAGTAACCCATGTCCTCATCCAGATCAAACTTCACCACAAGTAGCAAAACTCTAACTCTCATTTTATTAAAACTATAACAGTCATCATTGCCAGCTTTCCCCAACCTTACTATGACAGTCTCTCAAATAATTCTAATTATATTAGTCCATGTTTACCATCCCCTCCCACCCACTCTTCTTCCTCTCCCTCTTCACTAAATTCTCATGAAATAGTAATCCAGCCAGCGCCCACATTCGCACTTAAACCAGCTCTAACTATTACTATAAAAAACTTCTCCTTAAACTCAAGTCTAGCTCCAACACAGCTGACAACCTAACCACAGTCTATCTAAAACTAGCTGCTGATGCCATTTTTACCCTATCAGTATACAAGTCAACAGATCCATCCTTGAATCTTATGCCCCAAAAATTTAGAAAAAGGCATTTATTCTACCTGCCCATAAAGGCAGCAACTGTATATCTTTAACTACCTGCCTATAGCTACCCCCCCCCCCCAAGCTCCTTGAAATGCATTCATGTACTGCTTCTAAACTTTCTTCATAATAACCAGATTCTTTTTCCTATACAACATGATTTTAGACCAGGTCATAGTACTATGACTGCCTTGTCATCTTTCATGGACATAGTCAACAAAGCCTAAGACTCAGGCAAAATTGCTTCTTCCCTATTTCTAGATGTATCTAAGGCTTTTGATACAGTCTCTCACCCGATACTTCTAAATCAACTTTCAAACACTGGTGTTTCCCCTCCCTCTCTTCACTGTTTCTCACGTTACCTATCAAGCAGCCAACAGGCAGTTAATTGGAAGACCTCCCTTTCCTCTTATCTTAACCACCCACTGGTGTCCTTCAAGGCTCTATATTAGGCCCACCCTGAAAAATTATATGACGTCTTCATGTTTGTTTCTTGCTGTTACCTGCATTTACATGCATGCATACCACAGTTCATTTAACTATTTATTGTAATCAACTAGTCTTATTACTGCATTGTACTGAGTACAATAAATACACGAATATAACTGTTTCATTTAATACGCTTTACTATCACATTTTTCTTTTCAGATCTACAAGCATGTAACACAGATGCTGTCAGCTCTCTATGGCAAATACCCAAAGCTTGTTTGCACACACATTTTTATACCTAAAGGTCTGATATTTTTCTCAGAGTCCGATATATAACAGTTCTTTCTTTGTCTTTGTTCCCTTGTCTTGGTTCTTTGTAGTTTGATGATTCATGGAAACTCAGTCTTGCATTATCTGAAATGTGGTGTGTTCCAGCACTATCTGAAACTTGATATTACATCTCTTTACTTTGTTGATGTCCTTCCAGCTGCCATCTGCACAGTTATCTTTACAGACTTTGTTTCTCAATAACATACTCCTTTACATGGATGCCAAAAAAAATCTAAGCTATATATGCTTGCCAGCACACTTACTATTTTTCTGCATTTTATACTACTTTTAAATTAATCCTTTATATTTCATATCATTCTTGCAGCTTTTATTCAAGCTAATAATCATGCTAGCAATAGTTTGAAAATACAGTGTATACTAAAACTCTTTCAGTTCCCTGTTTTTTTTATTTTTATTTTATTTGTTTAAGGAATGGACTAAACTTCAGTTAAAGAAAAGACTGCATTTGTTTCATTAGCATCACTATTCACAGCATTTACCACTTTGCTCATATTTACAGTCATAACTTGTTGAGTTATTGCAATTCTTTGTAACCTGCAGCATATGAAAAGTACAGTTGTGTACACTTACCATAAATGTAGATGTTCGAGTGTATTCACAGTTGCAGTCATTACATTTGGGTAATCTGCTGGCAGGTTGCCCTCAGTCGGCCTGATTAACAAAGTCTTGGGTCCTGCATCAGTTGCTGTCCCTTCTTCCATGACGTCAGGTCGTCAGGGGTATAAAACATGCAGCCGACACAGTTACATCAGTTTTTCTTGTCCCAGATATCAGGTGCCCCCCAAATGGGGAGCAAAAAAAAAAATATATATATATATGTATATATATATATATATATATATATACATATATATATATATATATATATATATATACATATATATACATATATATATATATATATATATATATATATATATATATATATATAATTTAAAACACAAAAAATATACCTCCAAACAAAAGCAAATACACCAAAAAGGCTTTGAAGCATAGTAAAAGAAAGGAGAGGTATAGTAAGAGAAAAACAGGGGGCTGGAGGGTGGGTAACCAGGACTGAAACGGTGAATACACTCGAACATCTATATTTATGGTAAGTGTACACAACTGTACTATGTTGTTCGTGTTTCACTGTTGCAGTCATTACATTTGGGTAGAATCCCAAAGCTATGGTTAGGAGGATGGATTTATACAGCATTAGGAGAAGCTATAAGGCCCTGCAGTACAGCAGTGGCAAAGCCAGTTCTGGATTTAGAGAAGAGAGGTAAATGGTAATGTTTGGTGAACGTATGAACTGAGCTCCAGGTAGCAGCTTCTACAATGTCTCTGATAGGAACCCCTCTGAGAAAGGCTGCAGAAGTAGATGCAGCCCTGGTGGAATGAGATCTGATCTCCTTGGGAATAGGTTTACCATGGTGCATATAGCAGAAATGAATACAATGGCTTATCCATTTGGAAATAGTCTGCTTTGAAATAGCCTTTCCCTCTGCCCTGCAGCAAATGCCACCAATAGTTGTTCAGACTTTCTTAGAGCTTTTGTCCTGTTTAAGTAGACTCTAAGTTGTCTGTGTACATCCAATGAATGCAGAATCCGCTCACCCTTGTTCTGTGGATTGGGAAAGAAAGTTGGCAGATGAATGGTCTGACTCAGAGCCACACTGACTACTACCTTAGGCATGAAAGATAGATTGGTCCCGAGAGACACCCTTGTCCAGATAAAAAAATAATGAAAGACTCCACTGCCATAAGGGCCTGTAATTCTGAAATACTTCTAGCTGAGGTGACTGCTAAAAGGAAAGCTGTTTTCCAAGAGAGAAATTTTAGGTCTGTAGTAGCAGCTGGCTCAAAAGGAGGGAGAGTGAGTTTTTCCAAAACAAAATTGAGGTCCCATGCAGGTGTTGGTGCTTTCCTGGGAAGTCTTAAATTTTTGGCCCCTCTGAGATACTGCGTTAGCAGAATATGAGAGAAGAGGGAAGGCTCTGTGCTGTAATGAGCTGAAATGGCAGAGGCATGGCTTTTTATGGAAGAAAAAGATAGGCCCTTGTGAAGCATCTCAGTTAAGTATTGCAGAATCTGAGGACTACTGGGCATTGCTGTGCTTATTCCTTATGCTTGGTTCCAGACACAGAATCCTTTCCATTTGTCAGCATAAGATTTTCTAGTACTAGGCCTTCTAGCCTCCAAAATGACATCCATCACAGGTTTGCTGAGGGATGCCAAGGGTGAAATTAGTTGATTAGCCATGCTGCAAGATTCAAAGTTTGCAGCTGAGTGTGCAGAATGTAGTAGTTCTGATGAGACAGTCGGGTAAGGTGTCTGAGGCAGGTGCCACGGAGGAAGGTGTGACACATTGCGCAGGAGTGGGTACTAGTGTTGGCGAGGCCAGTCTGGAGAAATCAGAATCATTTTTGGTTTGTCCTGTCTGATTTTTAGTAGAACTCTGGAGAGCAGAGGCAGAGGGGGAAAAGCATAGACTGATAGGCTTTTCCAGCTGAATGATAGAGCATCCACTTTCCAAGCTATTTTTTGATGAATTCTTGTGCAGAATTTGTCCAACTGATAGATCTTTTTGCCTCACCCCAGAACTATGTCTGGGCTCCCCCATTTGCATGTCAACATGCTGAAAACTTGTGGTTCCAGTTTCCATTCGTGTGGGTCCATAAGATTTCTGCTTAGTTTTTCTGCCAGAGTATTTAGCTTTCCTGGCAGGAATTGAGCTTGTAGCTGTATATGGTAGGTCAAGGCCGTGTTCCACAATGCCATGGCTAATCTGCAAATGGGGTATAGCTGTCCTGGATGAAGGTAGTCCTTGAAGGCTGTCAGTGCATTCTGTACAGCTAGCATCTCTTTCTGATTGATATGTAGGTGCATTTGATTTGGGATCCATTTGCCCTGAAGGCACTTTCCTGCCAGATGAGCCCCCCAAGTATAGTCTGATGCGTCTGTAGTAAGGGTTTGGGTGGCAGGGGGTTAAGTACCACTGAAGTTTCCTCATATGCAGTCTTGCATATGGAATTAGAAGAATGCAGGAGGCCATGAACCCCAAGGCTTGCAGAATTTATCTTGCAGATAGCAGGGTTTTTGTGGCCACCTGTTTGAAGTAAGTTACCAAATTAATTTGCTTTTCTGGCGTAAGGTAAGCCATCTGGGCAGTTGTATTCAAGCTTGCACCCAGGAATGTAATTTTTTTGAGAGGGTACCAGTTGAAATTTCTTTTCGTTTATGGTGTACCCTAGACAAGTTAGAACCCTTTTTACAAATGCCAGATGCTTTAGAAGAATGTCATTGTTTTCTGCCTGAATTAGACAATCATCCAGGTATGGATATAGTTGAATATTTCTTTGCCTGCAAAATGCAATTACTGGAGCCAGGCACTTTGTGAAGACCCTGGACACAGTAGATAAGCCAAAGGGCAGTGCAGAGAACTGGTAGTGCAAGTAGCCTGCTTTGAAGCGGAGGTATCTTCTGCAAGATTCCCAGATTGGGCTATGCAGGTAAGCCTCTTAAGTCTAGAGTTACCAACCAGGCATCTTTGCCTAGCATAGGTAGTAACTGTTGAAGAATCAGCATCTTGAATTTTGGAATGTCCAGAAATGTGTTTAGAGTGGATAAGTCCAGAATTGGACGCCATGATTTGTCTTTTCTGGGTACCAGGAAGAGTCTTGAATAAAAGCCTTGTCCCTTTTCCTCTTCTGGAACTGGTTGAATAGCCCCCATGTTCATGAGGAACATAACTTGTTTCTGGGCCTCTGCCCACTGATTTGTGGGCAGATCTGGCCATCCGTTTGGGATTGGCAACGTGTGGAAATTAAATCTGTATCCCTGGGATACTATATTTAAAACCCATTTGTCCTGGGTAATAAGTTGCCAGTTTCGTACATGAAGTGCCAGTTTTCCCCCCAAAGGGGCAGCTAAAAGGTAGGTGCTTGGTGATTGTAGAGGGAAGTCATTGAGACTGTTTACCATAGGGAGGTGCCTTGTTGTTTCCAGATTTGGAGTTGGAGCCACCCCATTGTTTTGTTCTAAAAGTTCCTTGTGACTGAAACCTGGAGCCTTTGGAATGTCTGGATTTGACTTGTGCGGCTCTCAAAGGGACTAGAAAGGACCAGTTCTTAGTAGGCCAGTGCCTACTAAATCTTGGAGGTTGCGCTTGTAAGAAATCGTTCACAGTTTGCATAGATTTAGCTTTATCTTCCATCTTTTTTAACACTTCTTCCACCTTATTACCAAAGAGACGGTCCTGTTGTAAAGGAGCATCCAACAATTTTGCTTTAACATGGTCAGGCAGAGTTTGCTCTTTGAGCCAAGCATGCCTTCTTAGCACAGATCCGGTTACAGCAGCCCTGCAAGAGGCCTCCAAGGAATCAAAACCACATTGCAAAGTATGTTTTCCAACTTGTTCAGCTGAATGAAATAAATCCTGCAAATCTTTATTTTCCACAGAGTGAGATTAACACAATTTTCTGTTTACATAGTCCCATGATATGCTGTTGATATTTAAGCATATGAAATTGACAGTTTAAAGCCCTGATTGCCAAGGTTGCATTAGTGTAAACCTTCTTACCCCATCTATCCAGCGCCCTGGAATCTCTATCAGAAGGGGTTGGATTTTTAGCTGAAGAGGCCTTAATGCCCTTGAGACCCGGAGAAATGGTTTCAGGATCATCAGTAGGATTTTTGAAAAGGAATTTGTGGGAGTCAGGAACCCTGTAGTATCTGTCTGGCTTACTAGGAGCTGGAGGCAGAGAATCAGGAGTCATACTTGATTCTGAAAAAACATCAACAATGTCTAGAACAGGAGGTAAAGCCAAAGGCCTATGCTAAGGAAGTAGAAGAAAATCCCTAAGTCTCTTTTTAGATTCAGAGAAATCCTGACTTTCCCAGTGGAAATGTTCCCTTAAGGTATGCAAAGTTTCCCCAAAAGAGAAATCTTCAGGGGGAAAAGCAGAAGGAATGGAATCTTCTGTGTCAGAGTCCTCATAAGTAGAAATAGATAAATCCTGTTCAGTAGAAGAATCAGAAGAAATAGAATCCTGATCAGAAGATACATAATGTCTTGCCTAGGCCTCTTAGCAGGAGGGGGTTGGCTACCCCTGATCAAGGTAATTAGATCTTCAGCCACTTTGATAATTTGTTTTTTAGGCATAGGGGCCCACACTCGTGGCCCAAGCATCATTTTTTTAGACATAGAAGTAGATTTTGGCCTTATAGTTTTGAAGATGGTGTCGGTTTAATATACAAATCTTTAGGCCTGAAAACACCCTCAGAAGCCGGTGCCTGCACAGCGGCTCCGGACCCATCTAAGGTAGAGACATCCGTGGGTTCAATACTTAAAGCATCTCCCGGCATACCGGATTCTGAATGGGTCTCAGTAGAGGCCTGCGAATCAAATGTAGCAGGCATCAGGGGCTGCGAAAGCACCTCACTGAGTACCGGTGAACTAGCGACTGGCTTAGGAAAAGCGTCATCATCAGTTTTGGACCTCAACAGCCTGTCTCTGTCTTTTTCTTTGCGTTTTTTTTTTTGTAAGTATTCCGGTAGTCGGATTGCTAACTGACGTCATTTCTGGATAGTTAAATCGTGAGCCAAAATATTTAGAAGCAAAAATGTACTGATGTTTAATAGTGCGTTGATTAAATCTAGCACAAAACCGACAGCAAGGAACGTTATGATCAGGGCCGAGGTAAGGAATACAGTACAAATGAAAATCCTTATGAGGTATTTGCTTCCCACAAGTAATGCAATTATTAACTTTTACTGACATCGGTAAGGAGCAAGAAAAAGTTTCCCCAACAGGGTACTTAGCTTTTAGTTGAAAACTTCGGTTCTGAAACTCGAAAACGAAGATTTCAGGAGTCGACCGGCACTTGCGAAATGCTACTGCTTCGGGTACCGCTTGGAAAAAAAGACTGCTGTAATGGCATCGGCTGCATGTTTTATACCCCTGACGACCTGACGTCATGGAAGAAGGGACATCAACCGACACAGGACCCAATACTTTGTTAATCAGGCCGACTGAGGGCAACTTGCCAGCAGATTACCCAAATGTAATGACTGCAACAGTGAAACACGAAGAACATCAGTTTCAAGCTGTCATTATTATTATGACCCCTAAAACTATTAACACAGGATGTATTAACTAATTTTGCAATTTGGTCCCAGATGATGACCATCTTTTGAATATGTCCCGCCAATTATGGGCAGTGTCAGCTCCTGTTTTTGTCTTTTACTATTAACACTGGGTTATTTGAAACCACACATACAAACTGTGGTGCCACTTTAACAAACATTTTGAAATTTGAAGGCAATATTGTTCATTTACACAACATTTTGTTCAGTTTACAAATTTAGATACATTAGTACTAAATTGTAATCTGCCTATTAAAGATACTTGTGATGACTTGTGCTTGTAAATGTACAATCTGTGAGATATCTTGGTCTACTAGTTTTTATACCAAGCTCTTTTAAATCTGCATTTGGTATGTTTAAAACTTGGAAATGTAATACTGAAGTGCAATATTGTTTTTTTTGGTACTGTTGTCTTACCATAGTACAAGTGGATGGCATTTTTACCATTTCATCTGTATGAAGTACTGGCCTGTTACTCAAAATGGTAAGGACTTTAACCCATGATTACTGCGTTGTTTATACAAATAGAGTATTGGTAGAAATCATAGCCTTTTTTCCCCTGTTGAGTTTATTCTTATTTTTGAGTTTTGTCTACATACTGTGACATTTTTGCATGATGTCTTTTCTTGTCAGAACTGTTAGATTTTTGAGGTAATGTACAGCATCTAATAGACAGAAAGTTGTTTACTGAAATATTTATGTCAGTCTCTGATTCCTTCTCTACTTTTATGTATGCCTGACCTTGTTCAGCTAACCATGCTGTTATATTTGTGTTAAATGTTATCTTCCCAAACTTACATGCTGTATGGTTTTTACAACTGAAATTGTCTTGTGTTCTATTTTGTGTAGCATTTTCTTAACTAAGTTTTATTAATTCCCTCTGTTTTGATGTTCAGAATGATGCAAATGAAATGCAGATGTCTGTGTTGAGTGCTGCGTGCCTTGTCTCACAGCTGCATTTTTATCTATAGCCCTTGAAGCATGTTCCAGACACTGAACATCCAGCTTGTCTGAAGCTGTACCAAAATATATGCATGCTACCAAACAGAAATACATATATTTAACCAACTATATAATTTCTACATATATTATAGCAACAGATGTGTATATGCATCTAACTAGCAAACATATGTGCACATGCATTTATTCATTTTTAAACGTATCTATCACTGTATACATTCCCTCTTTTATTTTAAATACAAACTGTCTATATTAGTATGTACTTTTTAGTCAAGTTATATTGCTATTAACTAGAAACACATTGTGACACAAAACCTTTAGTTTTTTTTTAATACAGCAAGTTAACACAGTTTAATATTGTTAACACAATGATGACAACCATTACTATTAGAACTGGATGAATCTGAATATGACTTTATACAGTGATGTGCTATACATCATTTACTGACAATGCTTGAGGATTTTATTGCAAAGGCATTGCAGTCTTGTTTTTTGAAAAATAAAAACATACATCACAAATGTCAAGCTTTGACTTACTGTATACATATAACACTTCAATACAAACTTGTCTATTTACATAGATAAAGCATTTACTATATACTGTGCAGAATATACTTGTACAGATTGGTTTTGCATTTGCATATACATGGCTGTAATGTACACTCAGTCCAGTTTTCAAACTTAGCATTAAACTGAAGCCTGCTAATTACATTACTTGAAACATTAAATGTATTTTTGGTATTACAACTTTGCACCTTTATCGGAGTCCCTTTTGCAGTACTGTTTACACAGTTAGTGTAAAATTGAAAGTATGCCCTTCCCCCTGTTGTATACATAATTTTATTGCAGTATTGTTTATTTGCTTTATGCTGTGAGAATTAAATGTATGCTTGCCTTTTGGCTGTTACCTAGACTGTGACACTTTGGTCTTACACATTTGCTCATTTTTTGGCCATTTTCAAAAACAGAAAATATTTTTATAAAGCTTTTGCTGTTGCCTATACTGTCAAAGTTGTAGTAGGAATTGCTTTTTTCCATTTTAAAAAGACGTTTACTGTTACTAGTAGCTATTTCTACCCTCCCTTTTTGTAAAGGGACCTACATAATTTATTTTAACTGCATACCATAGCCCATGTACTTGACTGTACTCGGTGAAGTATTTACTTGCAAACAGATTAATGACATGTATGCACAATTGTGACATCTTACTGCAATTACCAAACAGGATTTTTGTAGACTTTTGTGTTTTTTGCTTAATGCTGCATGTGAATACTTAATGTTTTAGAAAAATGTAAGCCATTTGGCCTGGTGACCAGTCTTGTTTCCTTGACCTTATAAATTTCAGTACCAGTAACATTTTATCTTTTACAACATTCCTTTCAACTACCCATTCCAGCATGGAAAGATTTGTACTCACACCTTCAGTCATTCGTTAATACACTTGCAACTTGATATTACAATGCAGTTGTAACAAACATTAAGATGCTTAACTATGCATAAGAAGAAGTTATGTACCTACCATAACGTTCCATGTTAGTTGTCTTCTTCTCGCCTTCTTTCTTGCTGGATGGGTTCGGAGCCGACTTGGCCAATACTAAAGCTCGAGAGCTAATTCCACAGGCTCGAGGCTCCCCTATATCCCACAATGCTAGGCGGTAATTACTCAGATCTCGATTGATAGCTATACCAAGCAACCCTAGTCTCCATAGAATGGAGAAGGGAAACCCACCTCAAAACAACCTGCTTGAAAGGTATCGCAGACCTAAGAAAGGAGAAAAGGAGGTGGAAGAACGTGTGGGAATGACGACTTCCAGAGGAAGAACACAAACTGAATTCCTGTCAGTCTGTCCAGGCTTGGGGGAAGGAGGATGGGACGCAAGAAAGAAGGCGAGAAGAAGACAACTAACATGGAATGTTAGGGTAGGTACATAACTTCTTAATGTTAAGTTGTCTATCTCGCCTTCATTCTTGCTGTATGGGACCGCATCCCTAGCACCTTATCCCGGGTGGCCTATCGGAACAGACTCTTGAGAACAGTGGAACAAAAGTTGGCACGGCTTCTGGAAACCATGTCCAATTTGTAATGTGAAATGAAGGTATGAGGAGAAGCCCAGGTGGCTGCTGCACAAATGGAATCTATTGGTAGCCTATCTTGAAAAGCTACAGATGTAGCTAATGCCCTAGTTGAATGAGCTCTAGGTCTTGAGGGTAGTTTTTGATGTCTGATCTCAAAGATGAAGGTAATTGTAGAGGTGAGCCATCTAGAGAGGGATACTTTAGTAACAACAAGGCCCAATTTCCCTTTCACATATGACAGAAACAATTGATCAGATTTCCTGAATTGTTTAGTCCTGTCTAAGTAATATCTAAGTTGGCGATGAACATCCAAAAAATGTAGCTTTTGTTCCGACCTGTTTGAATAGTTAGGGAAAAAGACGGGGAGATCAATAATTTGGTTTAGGTTTACTTGAGAGGAAACTTTAGGTAAAAAGGATGGATTAGTACGGAGGGATACCCTATCTTTGTGAAACACTAAGTAAGGAGGACGACTGCACAGAGCATGGAGTTCAGATACCCTTCTCGCTGAAGTTATAGCTGTGTCTTCCAATAAAGCAACTTCAGAGAACATGAAGCCGCCGGTTCGAAGGGGGGAAGGATTAAGGATGCCAGAACCAAGTTCAAATCCCATTGAGGTGGGGGATCTTTGATTGGAGGTTTGAGAAGAAATATGCCCCTTAAAAAGGCTTTACAGAGTTTGTGAGTCATGATGCTAGACTCCGAGACACCAACATGAATATTAGATATGGCAGCCAATTGAACTCTAATGGTAGATGCAGATGATCCTAAATGAAAGAGTTCTGCTAGAAAGTCTAGAATAGACTAGATAGGTGCAGTAAAGGGATCTATGTTTTTTGATGTTGCCCAAAAAGAGAAGCGTTTCCATTTGCTACTATAAATCTTCCGGGTAGAAGATTTATGAGAGGCTATCAAGATATCTCGGACCGAGCGAGATATTGAGGGAAGCCTGGCTAAGGTTGGAATCGGAGAAACCACGCTGTGAGGTTTAGAGAAAGCAGAGATTGGTGCAGCTGACCCGATTGGTGGGTTAACAGATCTGGTACTGGGTCCAGATGCCAAGGCTGCTCCAAAAGGTAACGATGAAGAAACGGAAACCATATCTGTCGAGGCCAGTAAGGGGCAATGAGGATCATTGTCACTCTCAAAGCGATGGCTTTCTGAATTAGTTGAGATATCAGTGGAAAGGGGGGAAAGGCATATAGAAGTCCCCAGGGCCAATCGTGGACTACAGCGTCTCTGGTGGGATGGCCTGGTAACGGGAACAGAGTGAAGAAGTTGTGACACTTGCTGTTTTGGGGAGTAGCAAAAAGATCGCAGCAAGGCTGGCCCCATCTTAGGAATACTTCTTCTAGAACTGATTTCTTTAGAGACCACTCGTGGGGCATGAGAATTGCCCTGCTCAACTTGTCTGCAATAACGTTGGATTTCCCGGGAATGTGCGTTGCTATCAGAAAACGCTGAGAAGAGATCGCCCATTGCCAAAGTCTGAGTGCCTCTCGACATAAAGGGTATGATCTGGTTCCGCCTTGTTTGTTGATGTACCACACTACAGACATGTTGTCCGTCTGAATTTCAATAGTCCCAGTGGGAAGAGAGTCGTGAAAGGCTTGCAACGCTAAAAGCACTGCTCTCATCTCTAAGACGTTTATGTGCAAGTGGCACTCGAAAGGTTGCCACGTGCCTTGGACTGTCCTGCCCTGATAATGCCCCCCCCACCCGATCAGGGAGGCGTCTGTTGTCAACGTGGCGACTGGGGGGGGGGAGTGAAGGGTCTTCCTCGGAGAACTTGAGGTGATGTGATACACCAAGACAGTTGATTCTTGCATGATTGAGTTATCAATATGGTATGGGACATCGGGAGCTGTTGAAAGGACCATTGAGTAAACAGCATCCATTGGAGGATCCTCATGTGGAAGCGAGCTAAGGGCAGAAGGGGAATAGCTGCTGCCATGAGTCCTAACACCTTCAAAACTAGTCTGGCTTTGACTTTGTTGCATTGTAAGAGAAGGGAAACTTGTTTTCGAATGTCTGAGACACTGCTCTGTGAGTCCGGCTGAAAGATTGAGTGCGTCTAAGGTGGCGCCTATAAAAGTAATAGATTGACAAGGCAGATTTTTCGAAATTTATTGAAATGCCTAGAGCTTGGCAAGATTGGATGCTGAAGTCCCTGGATAGAAGAAGCTGATGTCTGGTGGTGGCGGTAAGGAGCCAGTGGTCTAAATATGGAAACACCTGGAATCCTTGACGTCTCAAGTGAGCTGCGACCACTGCCATGCATTTGGTAAACACACGGGGGGCAGTAGTGAGACCAAAGGGCAGGGCCCTGAACTGGTAGTGACTGGCTCCCAGCCTGAAGCGGAGATATCTCCTGGAGCGTCTGTTCATCTTGATGTGGTAGTACGCGTCCTGAAGATCTATCGAGCACATCCAATTGTCCTGACCCAAGAAGGGTAGAATGGACTGTAGCGTGACCATCTGGAATTTTGTTTTCCTGACATACTTGTTTAAGTAGCTGAGATCCAGTATGGGTCTCCAGTCCCCTGTTTTCTTTGGTACCAAAAAGAATTTGGAGTAGATTCCGGATCCTTGCTGGTCTGCTGGGACTGATTGGATAGCTCTTTTTGATAGCAGCTTTGAAATTTCTAATGCTGCTTGTTCCCTTAGACTGGGTGGAACATCTGGAAGGGATCTTTTGGGTTGGGATGGGATGTGAATAAAGGGAATTTTGTAACCCTTGGATATGATCGACTGTACCCATTTGTCTTGAGTAAGGGAAAGCCAGGCTTTTGGGTACAGGGATAACCTTCCCCCGACTGCCTCCGAAGGTGGACAGCCGGGCAGCCCCTCAGGGATGCTGAAAGGGTTTATCAGAGAACATTTCTCTGCTACCCTGGTTTTGCGGACCTCCTCTGCCTCTAGGGCGGCGTCTATTATTATTCCCCCCTCTGCCTCTAGAGGGGAATCGACCTTGTGCGTCAGATGAGACTCCCTGGGATTGTTTACGGAACCACATCTTTCCTCCCCTCTGACCTTTGGGATAGGGTCTAGAAGGGGTAGAAAAACGGACTCCTACGGCAGAAAGAGTCTTACCTTCTAGCTCACACCTGGTCAATATATCCTTCACCTGTGGACCAAACAAGGATGATCCATCAAAGGGAGAATTGGTGAAGGACGCCTTAAAAGGGTCCGCAAAGTTGCACAGCCGCATCCAGGCGTGACATCGTAAGGCAACACCTGTGCCTGCGGCTCTACTCACCCCATCCGCAGCATATGAGACAAGCCGCATGGAGGAGTTCACGATGGAATTCAGGGTTGCCAACTGGGAGTTCATTCTGTCTTGGAACCCCTCAGCTGTAGGATACTTTATCACTTCACCCATGTCCTTGAGTAAATCTCTCTGGAGACGAGTGAAGTGGCATAAGTAGTTCAGCGACCATATTGAAAAGGTCGCTGATGAGAACATCCGCTTGCCGTACCTGTCCATGGTCCTAGATTCCTTATTAGGAGGATGGACAGGAACCGAAGGATCGGCTAACTCCTTCTTAGTGGCCGCAGCCACCACCATGGCATCAACGGGGACACCTTTGGATAAAAAATCTTTATCTCTAGGGGCAGTAATAAATTTAGATGGCCTCCTCGGGGTGGGTTCCACTGAATCAGGAGCCGTCCAGGCCTTCCTTGCCACCACTTCCATAAGGGGGTCAAAGGGAGGGGACACCCAGGAGGTAGAAGGGCAAGAGCCAAGCGCCTTAAGATACACTGACTCATCCTCCGAAGGGTTAAGGGCTGGCCAGTTCCCCCTCTGTTTCAGGATCTCAAGGATGTCAGCAAAGGAGACATCCACAGAGGGGGATCGAGGGGAACCTTCAGATTCCTCTAAGTCAGTGTCAGAGGTGATAGACTCAGGTGAGTCAATGTGCTTCCTTTTGCGCTGCCTCTTCCTAGGGGGATCTCCTACCGGGTCAGGAGAGGCCTCGGAAGAGGAGGAAATTCCCAATGGGGAAACTTGAGGAGTTGGCTCTCTGCCGTCTAATGCAAGGGGGTGGGTAGAAATCACCACAGGCACTGTAGATGGAGGGGCTGACGGAGCCGACTGTGGGGCAGACCCTGGTTCTAGCACGCTCCGCATGACCTCGAAGGCACCCCTGTCAGGCAAGTCCGGAGGTCCCTGCTCCGAAGAGACAAGGACCCCCCCGGCACCGACAGGGACGGCTCCGAAGCCGATGTCGGAGCCGAACTCACCAGCGCCGAAGCCCTGAGAGGGAGAGCGGGGTCAGACAAGGGTCCGATGCCACTCGCCCCCTCGGAGCCGATGAGAGAAGCTCGGTGCCGAGATCCCTCCAAGGAGGAGATCGGAGCAGACGACGGAGCCGAAAGGGAAGGTATCGGATCTGACGCACCGACAGTCATGGCTCTGACAAGCCCTGGCTCCGAACTCAAAGGAGTCGGAGGAGGAATATATTGGGGAACGGAAATAGCCACTGACTGCTTAGTCGGGCTATGCAGCATTTGGGCCAGTGCCTCGGACTTGAGAAGTCTACTCACTACCCTTTGCAAATCGTGGTCAGATAGCCTGGAAGACCGTGAGGAATGTGTTCTATGGCTCTGTTCAGAAAGAAGATGGGAGTAGACTTCTCAAGTCCGAGGCACTGGCCGATGTCGAAGCAGACTTTACCTTTCCAGAAGTTGACTCAGAAACCGGAGCCGACTGTTTGGAAGTTTTAGAAGGCTTCCCCGACACAGACTGAGTCGGGGGGCCTTCAGGCTTTAATAAGCCACGCAAGATTAATTTATTCTTGCGTTCCTGCAGGACTCTAGGGCTAAAACCATGGCAAACAGCACAAGAGTCCTGCAGGTGCAAAGGTCCCAGGCAATACACACAAGAAGTGTGACCGTCTGTCAGAGACATTTTCTGACAGCACGAGTCACACTTCTTGAAGCCTGAGACCTTCGATTCCTTAGACATAATAAAAGGTCCAAGAAAAACACACACACACACACACAGGCCTTAATTAAAAATAAAATACCAGTCACACAAGGGGACTAGAAGGGGCCTAAGGCCTAAAACTAAAGTGTAAATAAAGAAGGAATTAAGGGCAACAAAGTTGTCGAACCAGGAAAAGGGGTATTTAAAACTAAAGGTTTTAGTGAAAAAAAAAAAAAGAGTACTAGGGGTCTAAGATTGAAGATTTTAGAATGAAATCTTTGACTAACCTGCCAGAGCCGGTAGAAAAGCACCTTGTCAGCTAAGCGGCAAACGAGATCTGAGTAGTTACCGCCTAGCATTGTGGGATATAGGGGAGCCTCGAGCCGGTGGAATTAGCTCTCGAGCTTTAGTATTGGCCGAGTTGGAGCCGAGGATCGGCTCCAAACCCATCCAGCAAGAATGAAGGCGAGATAGACAACTTAACATCATTGCTTTTGAATACTGTTTTAGCTGGAGTCTGTGCTATTTTTTATGCTATTATACAATTACAAAATATTGTAAAAAACAAGAGAGATATTGACTTAACACATGCTTAAAACAAATATATTTACATGATTTACATTTGCTGTTGTCTGCGTGTTGCTGCACTTTAGGTGAAAAGAAAATACATGCATGTCAGTCTTGTGACGTCATGTGTTTAACTTCTCTCATTTGATTTTTATACCCTAGAAGTGTTTTATTTGAAATGGTTTGAAAATCACTAAGTGCCTTGCTTTAACTGAATGAACGTTTGTGCTGTGTATGCTTAACCATTTTCGAAAGGTAGAATAGTATGTCGTAAATTATTTCTTATCAGCGCAGTTAACTGCTGTTGCTTTAACTCTCTACTAACCAGATTATATTTGTCAGTATTCTGTTCTGCTGACTTTAAAGCTCTTATGCACTTTTGAAAAAGTGTTTGCATGTTGTCTGAACTTTTTGAACTCACTCTAACTGTGTCTTAGAAGTTTATTAAATCTTGTCAGTTCACCATGAACCTCATCTCTGTTCTTATCTGTTTTGTAATGTGCAGTAGTTTTATGCCCCTTTTGTCTAGCAAGATATACTGAAGATTTTCTAAATAACTGACTTGACTGATATTGTAACTCTGAAATTAACATTTTACATGTGGTGACAGGACATAATGCATTTGTTTGTTTACCATTACTTTTATGACATTGTACACAGTCATATGACTTGCACAATAAATGTTTACTGTCATACAAATGATGTTGCTGCTTAAGATACCAGTCAAACGTACATAAAGCACTGACATGAACTTTACCTAGTGAAGTACTACATGTGCTACAATTATGTTTATACCAATCTTTAAATTCTGACCATACATGTGCTGGACTGTCATTACTGTCTACCTGGAAGGTAGTTTTACATATTTAATACTTTTCTGTCTAATATCATCCATGCTGTAGAATGAGAAACGAAAAGAGAATTACCAGTTTCTGTTGTGGAAGGTGGCCAAATCTTCCATCGAGAAAGTGTGGAAAGTCCCTCGTTGATTCTCTGAAAAGGAGGTCAAACACAGTTGGCATTTTCAACTGTGTAATTGTGCAGGACCTGTGGAATTTGCAGAGATGCACTGTTCTGCTACTGAATACTGTACAGAAGTAGGAGGAGGCAAACATTTGCACTGCAACGGAACGTACTAACTGAATAAAATAAAAAAGAAGCTGTAGTTGTCATAATAAGAAACCATTCGGTCCGTCAACTGTGGCTCGCCATTGAAAAAATTATATGACATCTTCCTGTTGGTTTCTTGCTGTTACTTGCATTGAAATGCATGCATACCACAGTTCATTTAACTATCTATTGTAATCAACTAGTCTTATTACTGCATTGTACTGAGTACAATAAATACACGAAGATAACTGTTTCAGTTAATATGCTTTACTATCACATTTTTCTTTTCAGCTGTACAAGCATGTAACACATGCGGTCAGCTCTCTATGGCAAATACCAAAAGCTTGTTTACACACACTTATTTTTATACCAAAAGGTCTGATATTTTTTCTCAGAGTCTGACGTATAACAGTTTTTTCTTTGTCCTTTGTTCCCTTGTCCTTGGTTCTTTGTAGTTTGATGATTAATGGAAACTCAGTCTTGTATTTTCTGAAACGTGGTGTTCCAGCACTATCTAAAACTTGATGTTACATCTCTTTACTTTATTGATGTCTTTCCAGCTGCCATCTACGCAGTTATTTTTACAGACTTTCTTTCTCAGTAACATACTCCTTTACATGGATGCCAAAAAATCTTACTATGCTATATATGCTTGCCAGCACACTTACTATTTTTCTGCATTTTATACTACTTTTAAATTAACCCTTTATATATCATATTATTCTTGCAGCTTTTATTCAAGCTAATAATCATGCTAGCAATAGTTTGAAAAGACAGTTTATACTAAAACTCTTTCACACTCTTTAGCATCTTTATTAATAATCTCCAGCCTTCATTCAGTCAATGGTCTGCTATTATCTGCTCTGCTAACTACATATTTGCTTTGCAACATATCACTCAGCTGGCCTTTATCTCCACAGAGACCTAGCTCAGTAACAATCACCTGTCACCTAATCCAAATAAAACCAAGCTACTTCTATTTACCAAAGAAAAGAAAACTCAGACAAGGCCCAGTTTACCATTCACTTTCAGAGCAAAACAATAACAGTTGTTGTTACTTACACTAAACTAATGGGAGTAACTATAGACAGTTAAAATTTGACATGTACATACAGAATAATGTTAACAAAACACACCAAAAGCTAGGCAATCTTTATAGGCACAAACACTTTTTCAGCCCTCCAGTAAATAATCCCCACTTCCACTTATCTTCTTCCCTCTCTCGTTTATGGTGCTCTATTACTTACTAACTTACAATCTTCCCTAAAAACTAAGCTTGAAATGTGTTATAACAATGTCACCAAGTTTGCTATAAATGCTAAACATCCCACCCACCATGGTACAACTTTACACACCCTTAAGTGTCTTGAACTCCTGCAGTATCTCTTCTTTCAGCAACTAAACTCTGCATAAATGAATTTACAAACCCTTAATCTGTCCTGCCTCACCTCATTATTTATCAACTACCAACTCAAAAGGTCTCTCAGATTTGAAAACCAACACCTTTTGCAGGTGCACAAGCCTACCCTACCTGCTTATACTTATTTTGTAGCCACAGCCTGGAATACTCTTCCATAAGTAATTAGATCTAATCAAAACCTTGCATCATTCAAAAATTATTTACAAGACTATCTCTCTCCCATCTGGATCTGCTCTTGCACCAAACCCCCACCCTTTAAAACTTGACTACCCCTACTTTTTGATGTCTTCTTAGTTCTATTTCTCTATTCACTTTATATTCTTCTTACCTTTTTTAATGACCACTGTCTATACTATGTCTTGCGTACCTACTACTTTCATGGCAAAAGTGTCATACAATGATAGCCTTTTACACATGACTTGTCTCTCTTTATAAGTTTGTTTTAACTGTAACTATTTCCAAATCCTGTTTTCCCCTTACTTTAACTAACTTGTAATTACTTTTCCATAAACATGTTTTGCATGGAACTTTACAAATGTTAAATCCAGTTCTATATTATGTTTATGTTTTTATGGAGCTTTTCTCCCTGGCCTCCACTGAAAATGAGCTCTTACTGGCCCAGTGGACTAACCCCATAAACAAATGCCAATAAATAAATAAATAATAGTACGTACTGTTAAATAATTTCCCTTCTGTACTTCATATTTTTGTACTTGCGGCTGATGTTTAAATTTTATTTGTTGTTGTTGCTTAGGTTATGGCTGAAATGGTCCTTGTAGTGCAGTGCATCTGTCTGATTTCCAGCACTACACAGCATGTGGTACTTGCACAAGGGGTTATGCCAGTAACAGTACTACTAACACCTTTACAGTTGCATTGCTTGTACCTGTGATGGAAGTGTACTCTGATAGCCTAAGCAAAGAAATGTTTGTGAAAGTAGGAGGTCACCTTGCATAAAATTTCTAAACCTGAAGTATAAAATAGTGCTAGGTTGAACAAAAAATTTCTATAGCATTTCCCAAGTTAAGTACAAGTGATGACTGCATTAACAATTTATGATAAAATGATAAAGATGGTCCATGCTTAAGACCCATTCGATTCGTACCTCCAGAATTTGAAAAGTTTCTGGAATGAGTATGGAAACTGAACCATGAAACACTTTACAAGAAAAACATGCTTTATGACAAAAATTCTCAAAAGACAAACCACTGTATTTCTGGTACAACTGACAGCAATGGATAGTAACAAAATAAGGGCAAAAATCTAGCACGGCATGTTATCACTTCCGAAGATTCCGGAAATCTGCAACAATACAAATAAAGTCCCCTTATCAAAAGCACAAAAGTCAGCTTCAAAACTTGCAGTAACTTCTTTAAAATATTTCTGAAGGGAAGGTCTTCAGTCCCCACTGCATACCTCAATGTGGATGGGGGGCTATTTCTACTTCTTTACACTAACTCTGAGATCACCGTACCTCCAGCATACCACACCCTAGGACTTAGTATATATATCTGACTCCTACATAGTCTCACTACACCACGGATCATGATTACAATGTTTTGCATATCAGCAGGCACCTTAAATAATGATACTAAAGCAAGATACACAGTGGAACTGACATAGCAATTGTTTAATCTGACCAGGTAATACATGCTTAACTCTATACAGCACAGAAAGTTGTGAATATGCCAGTTTAATGACATTAGATGCATGGGATCTAAAGATAAAGTCATTACTACCCTTAAGATCTGAACAGCAACTTCTCTTATTTAACCACCTGTTCTGTCAATGATCCAGAGCTAAAATACTAGAGCTGTGTTATAACAATTAAGAAAGATGACATTTGAAATCAACTGCAACTTATCCAACAAACTTCTTCCCTCACCCTACTTTCTCCCTTCAAAGGAGGGGCAAATAACCTTTAGCTTCCTCTGTTTCTTGAAATACTTAATCTTTCAAAGTTCTGATGACAAAACACACTCCCTCGACCTAGTTTTTTTTAAAGCTCCATGACCAAACAGAGTCATTCATCAAAAATTGTTTTAACGTAATTTTCTTGTTTCTAAGAATAAGGCAATGTAAATAATTCTTGCACTTCAATCATTTTAGAACCTTATCTGGAGATGTCCAATCAAAACATATTATAATCTTTAAAGAAAAAAAAACTCCGTGTTCTCCCATTGTTGTATTTATTTATTACTTTTTTAAAGGGACCTCATTCTGCCTCAGCATTCTCCCATTGTTGGTTTTTATTTATTACTTTTTTAAAGGGAGAACTGTCCACGAAACGGTTGTTTTGTTTTTGTTATATATTATAATCTTTCACCTGTTGGCTCCATCTATGGTGCATCCATCAGACATAAAGGTCATGTGCAACTATTTTTTGCACTTACCTGCAGCCTCTCTCTCTCTTCTGGGACAATTGGATGGCTTCCCACTCTGTAAATCCAATTTACTGGATATTCTCTTGTTTCATTTTACTGTTATTTCCTGCTTGCAAACTTTGGCTTTCCACAGAATTACAAGGGCATTACTTCTTGTCTTCACATCATCATGCTCGTCACTTTGATGATGCAAAGTTGGATCTTTCCTGAACCTCCTATACTAGTAGACTGGGTCTCTTTCCTCTGTTTTTTTGCAAATAAGCAAATACCACATTAATGCTTGCACATGGGCTGGATGCAGCTAATGGAAAAGGTTCTGCATCAACATGCTTTTTACAAACAAAATTAACTAAGCTGTAAACTCTAATATCTAGCATTAGTGTCCAAATGTGGTCCTCAGTGATTTATTAGAAAAATGAAACTTTTACAAAAGATGGACATAGTAAAACATGAGGCAAAATTAGAGGCAGTTAAGAGTTATGAACTTTGTGCTGCATGTAATGTGCTTGTATGACAGTGAAGCAGAAACAGCCTTCGCATTAAAGGAATGCAGAATGCATTGGGGGGGGGGGGGTCAAGACCAGATTAACCAACAAGTAACTAACTTTAAAACTGAAAATTACACAAAGTATATGTAAAAATGCCCCAGTCTGAAAATCCTCCCAGTACACATTTCTCTCCCTCACTGACTAGGTAATGCACTTTGCTAACCTCGATGTTATGACAGCAAGTCAGCAAGGATGCAGAACTTTCTTGACAGTAATTAATGAGGACAGAACATGTTAGAGCTACTGGGGGTACTTTCTGGAAAAGCTCTTCCTTAAAAAAGGAAAAAAAGCAAACTTAACTGACTGAAAGATAGCCAAGGAAAGGAAGTACTGTGGAAACACATTTTGTGAAAAGATAGGCTACTTTGATTTCATCAGTTTGTATATGATCTTTAAGTTAAATCCCATCACTGCTAGATGCATCTGTTAATAAACACAACTAAACAGCACTTGGTCAACAGCATTTATGTCCTTGACACACTGGCTGTTTTTAAGACCTGGTCAAAGCTTAACATGTCATAAGAAGATTCCCCCCTTTTTTTTTTCAATTTTCAAATACAATCATACACATATGGGTGGAAGAGGGAAAAAGCATCTTAGCCTGGGATTACCTATGTTGCTCTTTATGTCTACAAAATCAGGTGAAATCCTTGCATGCCACCTTTCACTGAGTAAGCTCCAACATGGTCAGAAATCATATTTTAAGACAATTATTTGTTGTTGTTTACTGGGAAAATAAGACTGGGCAAGTGCCTTTTTTCAGAGGAGGGCTTGGAAGAAAAGCTCCAATACATTTCCTTACAGTTGTTCATATACTTTATAGGTAGCAGAATTCATTGATATATACATATGACAGGTTTGAAAATATGTTGCAACGTTATGAGTTTGGCACTCAATTGAAGGATACACTGATTTGGTACAGATTGGTTGATACAAACATGTTACAAGCATTTAAGTCGCTTATATTTGGTTTTAGAAGTGATGGAGGCTCTACATTGTTTGGTTAGTCAGTATTACTGCATTGCTAGCAGTCTAATATACTACAAGAGGTAGGGTATAATATTGTGCAGGTGATAAAGTATGACATAGTGGAGAAGAAGGTATTTTAGTTGAGATGAGTTTGAAAATAATTAGCCTGGAGCAGGACATGGATACAACCATGACAGGGGTAAGATGTTGGATTACTGGTTTAAATCTGGAGTAGTTTATTTCTGATTATAGTTCCTTTGGAATTTTGCTCTAGTTCTTAGCAATGTGGTGAGAGTATACAGAATCACCCACACAGTTGTTGGATTTATTTATAGATAGTAATCACCCACACAGTTGTTGGATTTATTTACAGATAGTAGGAGTCTGCCACTAAAGCGGAGGTTCCAATTTGGGCAGTGCAGTGAAGCTGGAGAGTACATATTTGTGCTGGACATCTGACTGGTGAGTGAATAAGTTTGTGAATGGTTAAATGTTGTGTGTACCTAAGGCAACTGGGTAGTTTGAGCCAGTTTAGTACTCCAAGGGCCTGAAAGTGATGGTTTTTATTTGGTATGCCAGTTGTAAATTTTGCATTTTGCTGCAGCAAGAGGATAGTTTGGATAAATATGTGGTCCTTATGTTGGTTAGTACTGGAGACACATATAGTAGTGATGGAAGAAAGTATGTTGCAGCAACTATTTCTCTAATGGAGTCTGCAAGGCTCTGTTTGATTCTATAAAGGGAGACAAGCTTTTGATGGGTTTTCTTTATTGCTTAAAAGATATGTTGACTGAAATTAAGTTTACGTCAATTGTGACTCCTAGTAATTGTGCTTGAGTTACTATTTAGATTTTGAGTTATTTAAGGAGGCTACGTTAAATGAGTAGTTTTGCTTGAGGTATTCTTGGGAGGTAAGTAGCTGGAATTTAGTTTTATTGGGGTTTAGAAGCAGTTTTTTTCATCCATAATTCAACTGCTGAGAAGGCATCTTGGGTGATTTGTTGTAATTCGCTTAAGGAGGGAGCAGTTCAGACTACTGTAGAATCATCTGCCTACTGGATTAGTCCCACATGATTTGTCATTGTGTGGAGTGGAGTTTATAAAGACAATGAATAGTAGAGGGCCTAGTATTGAGCCCTGAAGCAACCTCACTGAGTTTTCCTAGAATGGAGAGAACATTTGCTGCCATCTGACAGCCTGTCTTTCTGATAGGCAGATAAGAAATCATTTTGGGGATGGTTGAGATAGGCCAGGAAGGGAGAGTTCTGTGAGAAGATGTTGCAGAGATACTATGCCTTAGATAGATCTAAGAAGAGGGTGAATAAGAATTTGCTATTGTTTCTATGTGAGTTTATGGTATTAGTGAAATGTAGAACTGCAGTAGTGGTACTATGAGATGGTCTAAAACCATGCTTGGTTTTTGCTAGAAGGTTCTTTCTACTGAGGTAATTTATGACATCTGCTTAAATGTAGTTTTCTAGGATTTTAGATAAAGGTGACAGTAAACAATTGGTCTACAATTGTTTAGTTCAGTGGAAGGGCCGTCTTTGTGCAACAGTATAATGTAGTTTTTTTCCCCAAATGGATGGAACACCACCTTTCAGTTATTGATCTATTAATCAGGATGGATATGGGAAAGTTATTTCATTATCAGCAATTTTTAGGTAGTGTGTAGCAATTTACATGGGCTTGAGTTTGGGATTGGTTGGAAACTAAAAGTTCAAAGTTAGCGGTTATGGGGGGGGGGTAAGGAAAGGGGACAGTTATTATTAGTATTAAAGAGAGATTGTACTGGTTGGACAAAGAATGAGCTAAACTGTGTGAAGATTAAATCACATGTATTATTTGTGGAAGGGGGTGGTGTGGAAGTGTGGCCTGGGTGTAGTAGTTTATTTACTGATGACCAGAAAAGTTCTGAGTTATTTTGGTACTTATATTGTAGGTTAGTACAGTAATTTTGTCTGCTTTGATTTAGTTTTGGCGAGTTCCCTTAGTTGTCTAAATATGTATAAGATATTTTGCGTTCTGTTGTTTTAACCATTCTTTCCGTGCTTTATCTCTTTGCTCAATCAGTTGTTTTGTTTCTCTAGTTAGCCATGGGGCAGGGATTGATTTGACTCTCATTATGAAGTAGGGCAATGTTGTTTAAGATTTTGAGGAAGGTTTGGTTGAAATGAGAAACAGTGGCATTTTTTAGAATATTCCAGTTTATTTGGGTGAGTCTTTATAAAAGTGTCTTTGCTGAAAAGTGTGGTATTTCTGGTTTGGTTATATGCGACTTGCTGAATGTTGTTAGTACTTCTGATTGTAAAGTTAGGTAGGTGGTCACTAATTATATCAGCTAAGGTTCCGTGAGTTTGGAATTTTGTTTGTTCTATTAGTAGGAATGTGGTTCAAGGTTTATTATCTATAGATTTTTTATGTATTCTAGTGGTAAGAGTGATGAGCTAGGTAAACTTATACAGGCTGATTGCATCTTATGTATGGGGTTTTCATTCTTTAGTAGAGACCAGTCTATGTTTAGGTCTCCCAAGATGGGAAATATATTCTGACATCCAATCAATGATGCTTTTGATGGTGGGAATGTTATTACTGGGGGGGGGGGGGGGTATGTAAATAGCTGAAATGCAAAGTGTTTTTTTTTTACTATTAATATTAAGGTGACTCATGAGAATCTCTTTGTTGTTGAATGTGGGTATTTTTATGGGATGAAGGGGCATTTTGAGGGAGCTTTTACAGATAATGGCTATGCCACAGGCTCGTTTTAATTTTCTGTCACAATGTGGTATGTTATATCTGCAGGGTATTACCTCGTTGTCATTTATTTCATTTTGTTAACCAAGTTTCAGTGACTATTAATATATTTGGTGAGTATGCAGCAATGAAAGCATGTTATGTCCTGTATTTTTACTACAAATACTTCTTACATTCATATTGAAGAACAGTAGGTCTGTTTTAGAGTCTTTTGTTGGGGGCAGTTGAGTGAAGTTTGTATTTGGGGGATTAAGTTTTTATTTTGTTTGACTGGAGTAGGTCTGGATGAATGTCTACACTAATTCTGAGGGCATGATGTTTAGGTAGAATAAATGAATTGATTCTGAGTTTATGTTGCTTGAGTATGTGGTAATTAGTTGGTTTATGGAAAATGAAATGTTTTATAGAAAATTATTTGAGGTTATTTAATTTGAAATAGGTGTGTTTGAAGAGGTTGGTATATGACAATTTGTACGGAAAGGATGGTATTTTTCTACTACTGTTTGATTATGATAAAGTGGGGAAGGACTGATGGAGTATTTTAATGTGTGTGTTTTTTGGTAGCTTAAGTGGAAAATATTATAAGAGGGGATGGTAGGATGATGGATGGATGTTATAAACATGTTTACATGTGACGGACTGTAGTAATGATAGTTTGGATAGGATGAGGGTAAAGAGTTGCTTTGACTGGCTACAGATTTGATTTGAATTGTATAGTAACATAGGCTCTAGGGTAGCTTATTTGATGGTGTTGGTTTGGGGATAAGTTTATAGATGAGTTGCAACAGTTACAGTAACAGATAAGTATTAAGAGAAAGATTGAGCGTGACTGTAGGAGGGATTACAGGTTTAAGAACTTTTGGTGTGAGATGGGGTGTGGAAGTATAATTAGTCAGTTATGCAGCTGATTGGGTATAAAGCTTGTGGGTGGAGTTAGTACAGAAATAAATCTAAAGGAGGAGGGGGTGAGTGGGAATTGGGTGTAGGCTAGGGGAGTGGAGTGAGCCCAGAGGGCAAATGGAGCGGGATACACCAAGTTGTCCTGATACTCGGTAAACTACACTGCTAACATCAATGTTTAGATGTTTTATATACTATGACTTTTGGAAAGTTTGGCAGGGTAATTCCAATTAATTCACTGAATCACTTATTTCCTCTGAAACATTGATTTACTGTTTTTGCATTTATTCTGTCTTGTTTAAAACCTGCTTAATTTGCACTTATTGTTAGCTTTTTATAATCTAGAATTAGAAAACATTGGTTTGTACTCTATTGGCAATAAAGAGGAACACAGTCTTTTTTTGAGCTTCGGATTGCTAAAAGCTATTCTTTTATTGACCAGAGGGCTGTTTGTTTTTTCTTGGTATTTCTCTACCTCTAAAAGGTAGCCGGTATTTGCACAGCACTGCCCATCGTACAGTCCTGGATAGATGTGCCATGTATACATGCAAGTACTCAGAACCATAATGTCATCTGTATAACTAATCTTTTAAATCCCTTGAGTACTTAGTACTCAATAGTTGCTCTACGATTCCATGGTCTGTGTACACAGGAAAATTGCTCTGTGTGTTTAGACTTGGATTGTTGTCTTTAACCAGACAGTACCCCAGTAAAACAATTTCTAAACTTCGTTGCTACCACTGCCCCTGCAGCCCATGTTAATAAACATCTGGAACCTTGGATTTGCACTTTTCAACTCTCTCTATAACTAACTTGGTGGAAATGGGGATCCTGAGACAATTTAGGAATTGCCTCATGTTTACTTACAGTCATCCAATACTTAATCTGGTGCAGTAGGTCACAAATGTAGTTATAAAATGTCATTGGAGGCAAGGCTTTCTCTCATACAGCCACAAAAACTACCAAAGCAGATGTCAGTTGCACACTATACCTACTACACATGTTACAGAACAAACACTTAGACCCACATATGCTGAGGCTATTAAAAGTAATGTAATAAAAATTACAAAGGCCTCCAAAATGCAATTATAGTTTCAAGTACCCTCAACAACCTCACAAATACTCAAATCAAGCAGTATCCAGCAAGTAACATTCATCTATAACTCACAGTATCTCACCTCAACAGCCCATAAGGCATACCACCACACAAAGCAACATCCTAGTCCAAGGAGATTACAGTGTAAGGCAGACTGATGCAGCACTCGCCAATCTGCCCAAGGAGAGAGTCAAAGTCAGTTGCCTATCCAGGGCCAAAATTCAGCACACCATGCCTGCACTCAAATTCTTGAAACACAAGTACACATTTGATAGAGTCATAAGCAACGTGGAGCTAAATGACCTGGGTTGTACCTCCATGGACTATATAAGAGAGAGATGATATAGTTCTCAGAATATCAGTCAGAGCCCTGAGCAGCATTTCACTTACACCAGGAATGATGCCATAGTGTGAGCAAAAGATGACTGACTGCAACAACTGGCTTAGCTTCTGATGTCATTCAAATCGGGTACAGTACACATCAGCGTATAAGAAGATGGCAGACTGTCCAAAATGCTTTGCCAGGGATGGTCTGCACCTATTTCCCAAGGATTTCTTATACTGGTGAAAAACGTATCCTCATATTTTTGGCAAAGTTAGTCTTCAAAAGCTTCCAACAAACAGAATCCAAACATTAAGGTATTGCTGGTCAGTGCTAGCAGCTCTAACAAAAAAAACCACTCACTACAGGTGCTCCTCACCCTGGAGTACCTCAATGTATGCATTTGCCATGGACACATCAGTGCAAGGCTTCAATGCCTACCACATGTTCAGACCTACTGCACTAGATAAAGGAATTAAAGGTACTGCAGTTTCTATATTCGAAAAAAAAAAATTCATCTCCAGACTCATTAGACAGACAACAAATTGGAACGCCTCTGTGTCCAACTTGCCATTAACAATACCCCATTTCACATTGTTGCTAACTATAGGACTCACTCTATGCCCCCCTTGGTCAAAAACTCCTTCATGAATAGTAAGGAATTGCTAAGCATTCAGCCAAACACCATTCTCTTAGGGGATTTCTGCTACCCTTCCACCACCTGGGAGGCTTATACATCCATCAATGTGTATGCCCAGAGATTTCTACACTTCAAAAATGCAAACTCAAAAGACCAGTACTCATTACTGCAACTAGGAGAAACAAAATCCTGGAAGTAATTTGGTCCTACCCTTTTCTAAAGATCCCACTTTGTTTGTTTAGCTCTGTTACAATATTCAATACTTCAAATACAAATGGTTTAGACTTTGATTTCCATATTCTAGTAATTGTTTTTGGCACCCACCTGCTTTAAACTTAACAAGGCCTTGTTGAGTGGGTGCTAAAAAAATGCAGGTACTGTATCCCAGCTCAAAAAATGATTTCTTTAGTAATACCCATTTGCTCACCCAATATTTCTGAAAGTGTTCTCTGTAGAGAACTCATTACACTCCCAAAACATATGCTCTCGGTTATCTCTTTCTTCCCTATCACACCTCCAACACTTGGCATACACCTGAGGAAAAATTCTTTGGGGTCTGCTTGGGGTATAACATATCTATGTAAACAGTTCCAAGAAGAAATCCTAAATCTTCTAGATTTTGTTGCATATTTGGAAGCCATACATATGTCCTGTCATTGTTTTCTTGTTAATTGCTTATACAATCTCTTCTCAATCTTTTCTAACCTCCTCTGATTGGTTCCTATAGTTAACAGTGCAATATTTCATGTCTTGCATGCTGTCTTTTCAAAAGCAACTTCTGTTCTGGATTCAACTAAAACTCTACCACAGCAGGTCTTTCACCAAGGATTCCTTATCCCTTCTCTTTGCCTACACTTCGATAACAATCCCTGACAGAGGAAGGAAGTCACCAGCCCCACAGTCAAAATGTCTTCTTGGCCTCTTCCCATTCTATTACATTTCCCTCTCAAAGTTATTTGCTCCCAGTACCTTGATTCTTTTGCCACTTTTCTCCAGTAAATTCCAGCCTCATAGTGCCTATTTTCTGTACCCCTAATTGCAGCCATCCCTATTCGCAAAATCTGCTTTCTCTATTCTCATGTTGGCTTAGTTCTTAGAATACTTTCTGCCACTTTATAAATATAACATTCTGTACGTCTGTTATTCTTCTACTTAAGGATCTACATCCTCAATCTCACACTCTCCTTATTTCTTGAATCCCCTACTTCATCAGCCCACCTCACTTTGAATTATAGCTTTCTGCTTGTGCTATGTATATGAGCCTTATCTGTATAGTTCTGAAACATCCCTTCAAATCAGGTAATCCTAAAGCACCTTGTTCTACTGGAAGGATCAACTTGTTCCCCCTCATCTTTGCCCCCCTCCCCTCCCAGATAAATTCCTCCAACTCTATTAATTATTGCCCACAACTTATCCTCTGGTTAATAAAGATATGCCTGAGCTGTATAGAAAATAAAAGGAACTTAAAACATTATCACTGCTTGTATCCTGCTATCCACACCCATGAACAAGAGTTTCCACTTTTTCAGTTTTTCTATTGTCTTTTGTTTAGTCTCTTCCCACATATCCTTAGCTGCCATAACAGAATCCTTATTAATCCATACTCCTAAGTACTTTGTTTTGTGTCCCCATACATATGGGCATTACTGCACCAATTCATGTGTTTATAGCTATAGCCTTTTTTTTTTCATCTTCATTAATTTTATATCCAGAAAAGACTTGAAACTGTCTCAAAATCTTCCACAACACTGAGATGTCCTTAGGTACAGAATAATATCACCAACTTTTTTGATTACCAAACCAACTATATCCTCAAACTTCTGATTCCTTTATTCTCTGCCAATGATTCAAAATATGAAGCAAATAAAGGGGAAAGAGGACACCACTGCCTGGTTCCTATGTTCAGACTCAACATGTCAGTGAGGAACCCTCCCCACTTTAATTTTTGCCACTGATTCCTCATATATCCTCCTAATTAACCTCAGTATTGTATAGGGGAATGCAAATGCTTCTATTTCTATTCCTAAAATCCTAACCTACTCAGTTGAATGTTTTTTTCTGCATCAAGACCCACAAACAACAGTAGCACTTTCTTACATTCTGCTTCCCTATGGATCACCGTTCTTCTATTAATGTTGTGAAATGTTTGCCTCCCCTCCACAAAACTGCAGTGATCCATATCTATCAACTTTAGGAACATCTTTGCCATTCTTTTTACTATTATAAGCATAAACACTTTATAATTATGGTTTAAAATGAAAATGGCCTATATGAAGCTGGGTTTGTTAGGTCTTTGTCATCTTCAGGTATTACAGTCACCACAGCTTTCCTCAATGATATTTGTGCTTCCCCTCCTTTCTTCCAGATCTTTATCACTTTCTTCCCTCCTAGCTTCCAAACTTCCACAGGAATACTCTCTAATCCTGGAGACTTTCATGCAGATTGATTGTAAGTCACCATTTTTACCTCTTCTCCTGTTTTAACTGTTAATTGTTGAGCATCATCTACTGCTAATCTTACATAAGTCTTCCATAATTATTTCCCTTTGTGCTCTTTATTGATTTTCACATTTCTCTGCTTTAAGTAAATTCTCATAAAATTTCAGAAATATTTCAAATATTTTCTGGTTACTTTTTTTGTTAGGGGATTCCTAAGTTGGCAACAACCCTTTCTACTTTTTGGTTGCCTAACTCACTGTGCTAAAAGTTTTTGTGTTTTGGAGTGACTATCAAAAAATAGTTGCTTAACAGCAGTCTAAACTCATGCATATTATCCAGCAACTCCCACATTTTCTCTTTAGCATGTTGCAGCTGTGCCTATTCTTTGAGATTATCCTATTCTGCAATACTTTAACCTTTGTCAGCCCTTCTAAATAATTCCTATTATTTCTTAACTATATATTTCTCTTTTATTTCTATGTTTTTTAAACTTCATTTTATCCCATTCACAAGCTATAACTTCTGAAGAAATGTTTATATTTCCACTATCCATTCCTTAAATTCCTGTCTTTTTAACAGGTAGATGGGAAAGTACCAGTGTCTCATTTTTAATTACTACCCTGCATTTTTAGTTTTTTATTGGTGTATGATCTGAAATTGTTACTGGATGTGTGTCAAAGCTTTCAATTAAATACACGTTACTGTGAAATATTATTTCTATAGTCTAGCCCAGATATTGTAACTTGGGGAACAATATGTAAATTATCTTCAAGTTCCTACTTCTGAATTCACATCTTCCATACCAAGTATTTTCATAAATTTCTTCAGAAATCTACCCTATTTTGTTATATTTTCCCTTCTAGGGCCCACCAGATACATCATCACTGTTCCAAATCAAGTTCATCTTCCCACCTACAAGTAACAGTCAGTGGGGAGTCTTATTGGGGACCTGGAGAGCAAGGGGGCGACCAGCCCCAGACTGACTATGATCTCTGTGTGTTCCTTAGGGAAATTGCACTTTACTGTGTGTATTTGTTATCCTTTACTCCTATATGAGATGCCCCTCACTGGTGTTAGTGGTGAGGATTGAGGCTCCTTGATTGTTGGGCCAGGGCATGGGCATCACAGCCCTTGCTACCACAATTCTACTATTACCTTTTTTCCCTCTTCTATCAGTACTGGTGCTCCTTTAGCAATTAGTAAAAGTACTTCCCATTTCCTTTGTCCTTCATATTATGCTGAATATCCATACTGAAACCCTTTCTTTATGAAGTCCACATGCTTACTTTTTTCCAAATGCATCTCCTGTAGCATTGCTCTTTGCATTTCTTAATATAATTAATTCCTCTTACCCTTACTGTCTATAACTGTGAGGCCATTCACATCCCAAAATAATATGGATAGCGTAGCCATTATGATAAGAAGTTGTTACCCCATCTATTATATGAAAGTTTTTTTTTTTTTAAATGTCTTTTTCCAGCTTTTGTGTTGCATGCACCCATTAATGTTTGGCAAGTTCATCTCTTATGCAGTTGTTTCTTGTCATCTCCATTTGACCTTTTGCGTGACTTACTGAAAACACTAAAAACACACACAACCTATTAACTTAAAACAAACACATAAATCCATGTTCATCTTCAAAAAATGAAGTATAATCCTCATGATGGAACAATTGTCCCAAACCGACAGCAACTCTCATAAGGTGAATGTTACAGGTTATGTTCTTACTTACACCAACTGCTGTTTGTTTTTGGCTTATTTTTATTCCCCTGCCAGATGTATATGCTTTCAGAAAACATTAACTTTTAGCCTTAAAAAGTGCACTAGTTATTAAACTAAATTGTACACCGTTCTAGTAAATGCATAAGGCATTTATGTATCAGGAAAGCTGTTATTTCTTATTCACTTCAAATAATTTCAAACATTATTTTTCACTCAGCTGCTTGCCCTTGTTACCTTTTAATTTTACAGTTCCCTCAGTAAACAATGCCCAGATCTTGATTTACTGTCTGCACATGTAGACAGCTTATCTCCATAGAAACTTAAGAATAGAATGTATAGCTGTCCTTAGCTGTAGACTTTTCAACTCTCACTGAACATTTATTTGCTAAAGGCAAACTTTCCATTACATTCAGAGTGCTCTCTTAGTTTTAAAGCCCACATGCTAACACACAAAAAGCTTGTTATTACATTAAGCCTAGGGCATTAATCGATACATTCACCTATGCAAAACTAAGAGAAAACATCTCAGCTCTACATATATTATAATCCGTGCACTTTTATACCCCATCCCCCACCTCAACAGCCCAAGATTACAGCATATTAACTTAAACATGATTTTGTCCAGCCTTTATCTTTTTATATTGTAATCCCTACATTTCTTAAAACTAAAAAGGAAAATAATACTTAACTTTAATATATTAATCACATATAACAATCACTAAAAAATTCTTTACTATATAACATGCAGTTTTATACAAGTATTAAGAACAAAAATTGCTTTACTTTCAGTCACTTTTTTTAGTGACCTTCTAAACATTACTGACATGAAATGGGGTATATGCCTTTTAAGTTAAAAAGTAAAACAAAATCCAATCTTTCTCAGCCACATTTTCTTGCAAAGCCATACTTCATAAATGTGACTGATGCTTTATAGTCTCATATTTATTCACTAATTTCAGTGTTGCTGGTCTTTTCTGTTCATCTCCAAAACCCAACCCCAAGCTCGGTTCAAGTTCAAGGCACTCACAAATCTAGTCAACTCGTGCTTTTTTTTTCTGTCTCTCAAGCATTTCCTTTGAATCACTGTAAAATGGATCACTGGCAAAGTCTCTCTATGAGATTTTTTATTCAGATGAATGGTTTGATGGCTCTCTTTTTCTTGGACAACTTTTGTATTTTCTCCTTTGCTTGTTCTGAATCAAGAAATTACTTTGATCCTCCAGGAAAAAATATTCTGAAGACAGCTGGCCACAGCAGCCTGAATCTCATACCTGCCACTCAACATTCCCTGCTTGCCAGAATAAATTTGCTTCTCTTCTGCCTGGTGTACAGTGAAAAATCACTTTCTACAAACACTCTACTTTCTCCAGTTTCTAATACTTTCTAATACTTTGCCCTTCTGCTACAGTTTTGTCAGGATCAACTCTTTCTGTTGGTATGATTGCATATTTACTAATACAATTCTTGACTGCTTTCTCATGGACAGGTTTGGTGCATACAGATGATGTGCCTTTTCAATGAACACATTCTGATGTGGAATACCAGTCCAGTTGCTTATTTGTGCTTTCATAAAACTAATACAGTCTGTTCCTTCCACTTTTTCTGACACAGCACAAAATATTGTGATCCTTTGCTTGCTTTGTCCTCTAAACAGCTCTACTTGAGCAGTCTTAAACTCAACCAGCCTTTTCTTCATTTCTTCCTCTGATTTTTGCAGTTTATAAGCACATCTGAATATCTATTTAAAGCTTATTTCAATTTCCTAGCCTTTTATTATTTGAGATGATATACTCCTTCAATGTTTCATTTATTTTAATCATCTCTGAGCAAAAATCAAGTTTTTTTTCCCCTGTAAATTACAGGAAGATATCTCTTGTACCAAAGCTGTAGCTTGAACTGTTTTGGTAAGACCAGCAGCAGGATTCTTCCCAGTTGTTTTCTCTTCACCTTTTCCAGCTGATCTTCTTTCAGGCTCTCTAAATGTCTTCTTTGCTGACATCCATACAATATACTTACTAGCCAGTAATGAATTCTACTAAAACTGGCAGGATTACTAGCCCTCATCTCTCAGTTTATTCTGTCACAATGGGAGAGTGAAGTCAAGCTGCTGATCAGTGTGCAGTCATCTTGGAAATCTGTAATGACCATAGTGTTAGTATTTACAGGGTATAACACCTTCCAAAGATGCTACACTTGAATGCTCAAGATGATTAAGTGAAGAAGAAGGGATCAATACCACATCACTCTCCACAACCTGGATGGGCAGCAGTGGGGAAAGAAGACCAAAGGAATACCAGTGCATTGTCATTCCTTTTGGTAAAAATTCAGTACCCATGAACTACCACATAGGTGGTAGTCTACTTAACACCAAAAGTGTGATAAGAGACCTTGGAACACAGGTAGACAGTAGTCTCTCCTTTGATAATCACATCGCCACAGTAGTCAGGAAATCCTTCTATGTGGCACACCTCATCACAAAAGGTTTCTCATCCAGGAAAAAAGAGGTCATTGTTCCCCTCTACTCGTCACTCATTAGATCCATTATAGAGTACAATGCCCCTTTTGGTATGTACCTCAAAGACATCTACAACAACTGGAAAGGCCACAGAAATACCTCACAAAGAGGATTACCGGCCTCAAAGAGATGCCCTATGCAGACTGTTTCAAAAAACTGCAGCTTTACTCCGTTGCATATCGCCAACTCAGAGGCGATCTCTGCCTAACACACAAAGCTTTGTCAAACCCAGAGCTTTTAGACATGCTCCACTTAAAGAAATCCCAGTCCCTACGAGCTACACGCTTCTAGGGAACTAAACCTCATCACCACAATAAACAGAACATGCTGGAGGGATAGATTCCTGTCCCAGAGACTTCCCATACTCTGGAACAAACTACCTATCTATATCAAACAAAGCTCCTCATTAGCACTGTTCAAGAAAAATCTTGATGATTGGATGGGAGATAGGAAATTCACCCCGGGGATCACTTCTGTGGCTTTGCTCGACAGTGGCACAGGAAAATAATTTTCTTGGGTGGCGAAAGCCAGTGTACCTTTGGCTAGGCTTATATAGGCCCTAGGGCCAATAGCCTAGTACCTACCTATGAACCTATGAATACAATTCTAACAAGTCTTCTAGCTGACAGAAAAATGGCTGATGGCACTGACTCAGTGGTCATTTGTAAAATACAATTGTGGAAAATCTTACCATAACAGTACATGTCCTTCTTTTTACTGCTGCGGTATTCATAACGTGGAATCTGCTGCCAAGGATAGCTCAACGACTGGCCAGTATACCAATGCCTTTACATTCTCCCTGCATTGTACAACAGATGCATGCTCCCCACACAAGTGCCGGACATAAATTTGACACATATACGCTAAATACTCGGAACTTCTTTGATGTCAGTCCAAACACCACAGCTGAACGTCTATCTGAACTTCCTTCTCTGAGCTGGCATCTACCAAGCCTTTTGCAAACAAGTGCCCCATGTGCTTCCTTCTTTTCTTTGTGTGCTTATGTTTCATGTCATCCAGGAAGGGAAAATATCATTGTGGAAGTCAGAGTCCCCATAAAGATCATCATGAGAGGTGTTTATTCTGCGTAGGTGCTTCAGATGATCATACCCAGTGTACCATTTGTCAGGGTTTTTGCTCAAATTTCTTCACAACCGTCTGTCTTCTTTATTCATTTACCATGAGAATAGTCTCAAACTTTTGACCCACGGTACCATGGTCAAATTAACTTGCCCCGAGGTACAGCTGACCCTTAAAAAGAAGACCAAAAAGTCTTAGTCTGACTCTGCTGCTGTCCAGTCTCCGCTGGATGTCTCTCTCAGGGTGGATGAAGACCCCAAAGACCATCTAGTGCTGACATCAGTTTTCTCTGCCATGACCCTGTTGGAGGCCAGCATGGAACTGGCTTTTCCTCACATTCTCTTAAGTTATGTAAATGTCCACCACAGACATTGAGGGGGGGGGAACCACAGCTGATCATGTCAGGAGGGCCTAGGGGATTCCCCAGATTCATGTTAAGGAAGAGCATTTTCTTACCCTTACTGAGATTGGGCATGGATCTGAGCCCCCTAGGTTGGTCAAAGCTAGTGTCTGATTAAAGAAGAAGCAGAAAACTAGACATATTCCTCCCATTGCTAATGATTCTCAGAGGGAAGAGTAGAACCTTACCCAGGGTTTGATCAATGCCTTGATGATCAAGAGGCTATCCTAAGAGTTTACCTGTTCATGTTTCTTCTTGGATGTCTACTCCAGCCAAAAAGACTCAGATGGAGGTGAATCGTTGGCCTACTTCTCATAAATAACTTCAACTTTAGACCAATGGCCTGAGAAAGAGGAGGTTCTCCCTTTCAGTAGTTATTTGGGGACACTGTGGTTTGCATGAAGAAGAATTTTAAGTGGAATTGCTCCCAGGTCTCTGACATTCAAAAGAGGTTTTATGAGTTGTTAAAAATGGAATCTCTTAAACCTTCTGCTGTTCTTCCTGTGTTGGATAAATTTGCATCTGCCTCTTCGGTCCCTGATTTTCAACCTCTGGCTCCTAAGAAGCCTGATCATTCTTATAAGGTGCCTGAGGCATTTAAGTACCTTAAGAAGTGTCATTCTTCAAACCCTGCTGTGGTCTCTTTGTGCTTGCCAAGCCATCCAAACTTTTACCCTCTTCCAAACCTCTCCCTTCTGATAAAGACAATTGGGCTATGGAAAGGCTGGGGAAAAGGGTTTAGACCTCTGGTATTCTGGGCCTTCAGGATGATAATTTATCAAACCCATATGGCCAGGTATGTTTTGGCCCTACTGTCTTAACTTGGGGGGGGGGGGGTGTCAGACCTTCCTGACTAAGTCTGCTGCCCTATCCTTACTGACTTCTATTTCATAGGCAGCCTTTCACTCTATCAAATGCAGTTATGATGCAGCTGATGCACTGTCTAGAGCTGCTGCTTCAGGTTCAGTTATGAGGAAGTACTCTCGGCTACATCTCCAGGCCTTAACTGATAAGGCCAAGCTCCTTTGGACAATTAAAATCACTTTGGTACAGCTGCTGCTGACTTGTTTAAGATTCTACAAGACAAAGATAAAGATGTTCATCGTGTTATACTGCTGCAGTCATCACACTTGGGTTATCCTGCCGTCAGGCGGTCCCGCAGTCGGCCGAATCCCAAAGTCTTGGTCCGGCGTCAGTTGTCGTCGCTTCTTCCCTGACGTCAGTGCGACAGGGGTATAAAAGAGGCAGCAGACGCCATTTTCCCCAGTCTTTCCTGCCGCGCGGTGCCTGAAGCAGAAGCAGTTCGCAAGTGCCGGTCGGCTAGCTCCTGAGATTTTCGAATTTCAGCCCGAAGTCTTCTCTAAAGCTAAGTACCCCGTTGTGGAAACTTTTCTTGCCTCAGACCAATGTCAGACAAAGTTAATAATTGCATTTCTTGTGGGAAGCAAATACCTCATAAGGATTTTCATTCTTATTGTATTCCTTGCCTAGGCCCAGACCATGACGTCTCGGGTTGTCGGTTTTGTGCTAGGTTCAACAAACGTACAATCAAGCGTCGGGCAGATTTCGCCCGACATTATTTTTGGCAGAAAATTTAACTATAGCATGTCGTCGGAACAACCGACATTAGCAATGACTTAAAAACGCAAGGATAAGGACAGGCAGCCAAGGCCAAGACCAGATACCGAGACCTTAGCAAGGCCTGCTGCCGGTTCTCCGGTTTTCAGTGGGGTGCCTACGCAGCCCCTGACTACCGCTGATTTAGAAATTCTGACGGCTTCCCAGACCGAATCAGCTGGGGCATCAGGAGCCGGTTCCATCTCACCCCTCGGACGCCAACCCTGACGGTGATCCGAAGATTTTGGACAGGCCTTCGGTTTCTGAAGGCGTCTTCAAACCGACAGCTATCTCTATTAAGTCTTATGCTAAACTTAAAGCTCCCTTAAAAGTTAGGAAACCGGGTCCACAGACCCCCCCCCCCCACAGGCCGCTATGCCTAAAAAACAGATGCTTAAGATGGCTGAGGATTTAATTAACCTTATCAGGGGTTCCCAACCCCCTCCTGACAAAAGGCCTAGACTGGAAGAAGATTATCCTTCCTCTGACCAAGCATCCATTTCCTCAGCTAACTATAAAGACCAGGATTATTCCTTCCCTCCTTATGAAGACTCAGATGCCGAAGAGTCCATTCCCTCTGTCTCACCCCCTGAAGACTACTCTTTTGGGGAAATGTTACACACCATGAGGGAACACTTCCACTGGGAAGGCCAAGATTACTCTGACTAAGAAAAGACTCTGTGAGTTTCTTCTTCTTCCACAGCATAGACCCCTTGCAATTCCTCCAGTTTTAGACATTTTGGATGATGTTTACACCAAATCTAGTCTAAACCCAGACTCCTTACCTCCTGCACCAGCTAAACCAGACAGATACTACCGAGTTCCTGATTCTCATAAGTTTCTATATAAAAGCCCTGTTGCAGACCCCAAAACCATTTCCCAGGGTCCCAAAGGGGTTAAGGCCTCTACTGCTAAGACTCCACTACCTTCTGAAAGGGATTCCAGAGCATTAGAAAGATGGGGGAAGAAAATATATACGTCTGCCACTTTGGCCATGAGGGCCTTAAACTGCCAGTTCCACATGATAAAATACCAGCAGTACTTGATTACACAGTTAAAGCAGAAAATGATCCCTCAGACAGATCAACTTGATTTCAAAGAGATGCAGGATTTGCTGCATGCAGCAGAACAGGTGGGAAAGCACACCTTACAGTGTGGTTTTGATTCATTGGAAGCTTCATGTAGAGCAGCTGTCACAGGATCTGTAATTCCTAGACATGCTTGGCTAAAAGAGCAAGCCTTACCAGAACATGTCAAAGCAAAGTTATTGGATGCTCCATTGCAGAAAGATGTATTTGGTGTCAAAGCAGAGGAAGTCTTAAAGAAAATGGAAGAAAAGGTAAAATCTATGCAGAGAGTTAAAGATTTTTTACAGGTACAACCTCCTCGTTTCAGCAGAAACTGGCCATCAAAAAAACTGGTCCTTTCCTGCATCAGACAGACCCCAAAGGGGTAGGTGCAGAGGCCAGCCACAAGGTTCTTTCAGGCCTAGACAATGGCATACAACAACTCAAAGAGGTGGAGACGAAAGATCTCAACCCTTCAGGAAGCAAACACAATGACTTCCCTCTTCGCCTGCCAAGCAAAATTGCCCTGGCAGCACCTTTGGGATGAAGACTGGCTCTATTTCCACAAAATTGGCGCATCATAACCAAGGACAAATGGGTTCTGGATATTATTACCCGAGGCTACAAATTTCATTTTCACACTTTACCACGGATGAGAGGCATGCCAAATCTGCCTCCAAACCAATGGGCAGAGGCACAAATGCAAATTTCAGCTCTCATGGACATGAAAGCAATTCAAAAGGTACCTACAAAGGAGCAAGGTCAACGTTTTTACTCAAGACTATTTCTAGAACCAAGAAAGGACAAAGCCCGGAGACCCATTTTAGACCTCTCAATCATAAACACATACCTGGAGGTACCAAATTCAAAATGCTCACACTACAGCAGCTTCTTCCCATGCTGGGCAAGGAGTCTTGGCTGGTAACGTTGGACCTCAAAGAGGCATACCTGCATGTCCCTATCAGACAAGATTGCAGAAGATACCTCAGATTTTTGGTAGGTACAACGCATTATCAATTCTCTGCATTGCCCTTTGGCTTATCTACTGCGCCCAGAGTATTTACGAAATGCCTGGTATCAGTAATTGCATACTGCAGACAATGAGGAATACAAATTTATCCATATCTGGATGACTGCCTGATCCAAGCGGACAGCAAGGACATTCTATTACAGCATCTGACGTTCGTAACAAAGCTACTAAGTTGCCTAGGGTACACAGTAAACAAAAAGTCAAAACTGATACCCTCAAGACATAATATTCCTGGGTGCCAGCTTAAATACAACGGCCCAGATGGCTTATCCCACGCCAGACAAACAAAAACAACTGACTCAATACTTCAAAAAGATGGCAACTTTTACCCAGCTCACTGCAAGGAAAGTCCTGCAGGCATTGGGGTTCATGGCATCCTGCATTCAACTAGTTCCACATGCAAAGCTGCATATGAGAAAATTACAATGGTATCTGAAAAGTGTTTGGACTCAACACAGGCACAGCCTCGAAACAAGTATACCTCTCATTCCCTGCCTTCAAAAAGAGTTCCTATGGTGTGCTCAAGCATGTCAAATAAACAAGGGTCTTCCTTTTGTCTTACCTCCAGCAAACCAAACTATACAACAGATTCTTCAGACTACGCCTGGGGAGCACACATGGCAGGACAGTGCATACAGGGCGAATGGTCTGCAAAACAAATGCATCTACACATCAACCAAAAGGAGATGCTAGCCATGCAAAATGCACGACAGCCTTCAAGGACCTCTTGCATCCAGGACAACTACTAATAAGGACAGACAACACTACAGTTATGTGGTACATAAACAAACAGGGAGGAACACACTCCTACCCTTTATGCAGACAGGCAATGACCTTGTGGAACACAGCATTGACTTACCAAGTACAACTGCAAGCACAATTCCTGCCAGGAAAGGAAAACATATTGGCAAACGACTTAAGCAGAAATATGGCAGATCCTCAAGAGTGGAGACTACACCCACAAGTATTATCAATGATAAATCAAAGGTGGGGATGCCCAGACATAGATCTATTTGCCTCCCCCAACAACTGCCAACTACAGAAATTTTGCACAAGGACTTTTCATTCCCTAGCCTGGAAAGTGGACGCCCTATTTTTCAGTTGGACAGCATTGACAGTCTATGCCTTCCCACCACTCCCTCTATTGACCAAGGTATTACTGAAAGTCAGATCAGAGAGACCACAAATGATCCTCATTGCACCGGACTGGCCACATCAACACTGGTACCCATTACTAAGAAACTTGACTCACAGCCCTCCATGGATCTTACCTCAATTCCCACTTCTGTTGACTCAGCAAAACTCTCAGATCCTTCACAGTCAGCTCAGGACTTTAAATTTAGCTGCATGGAGAATACCTTGAATTATCAATCAACACTTCTCTCAAAGGACGTCCTGAATGTCATTTTAGAGGCCAGGAGGCCCAGCACCAGACAAACTTACTCAGACAAATGGAAAAGATTTTGTGCATGGAACCAGGCTAAAGGCCAAGATTCTGGAATACCAAACATTCCTCAAATACTGCAATACTTAACGGAGATGCTACACAAAGGCCTTTCTTTCTCATCCATTAAGATCCATGCTTCAGCCATTTCAGCTCAATATAATACGGATCCTCCCATATTCTCACACTCTTTACTATGGCTGTTTCTCAGAGGGGCTAAGAATATAAGACCCCACAGAAAACCCCCAATGCCAGCTTGGGACCTCAACTTAATTTTAGAAAAATTAACACTGCCTCCTTTCAAACCAGCCTTCTCAGCAGAACTACAATACTTGTCATGGAAAACAGCTCTGTTGCTGGCTATCACCTCAGCAAGCAGGGTCTCAGAACTACAGGCACTCATGGCAGCGGAACCTTTCATCATGTTCCATCAGGACAGAGTCTCTTTACGAACTAACCCTACCTTTATGCCAAAGGTAGTATCCAGTGTGACTTTGAATCAGACCATTCATTTACCCACCTTTTATCCAAACCCCCAGAATAAAGGAGAAAAACTCCTTCACTCTTTGGACATTCTCAGACAGCTAAATTACTATTTGGATAAGACAAAAACCTTCAGAAAAACTGACCAACTCTTTGTATTCTATGCTGCAGGTTCACAAGGGAAGGCTATTTCAAAACAGACCATCTCCAAATGGATAGCACATTGTATCCGCTTTTGCTACTCGCACCATGGGAAAGCAGTGCCTGTTAATATTAGGTCCCATTCTACCAGGGCTACAGCAACCTCAGCAGCCTTCCTCAGGGGGGTTCCAACCAAGGACATCCTGGAGACAGCTACTTGGAGTTCAGTGCACACCTTTACCAAGCACTACCACCTTCCATTATACTCAAAAACTAGAGCTGGTTTTGCCACTGCAGTTCTGCAGGGCATCCTAGCTTCGCCTAACCCAGTTTAGTACCAGCCTCCCATCTATAGCTTTGGGATTCAACCCAACTGTGATGACTGCAGCAGTATAACACGATGAACATAGTACAGTTTTGTACCTACCATAAATGTAGATGTTCGAGTGCATATACTTCTGCAGTCCTGGTTACCCTCCCACCATCCCCTCTAGATACCAGGGTGTTAGTTATAACTCCATGTACATCAATCAATTGGATGCATGTCTATATGGTGTATTTGCTAACAGCTAGTACTATTGTTTATCTACTAGGGTGTTTTTGCATAGTTATTTGTATTGCCTTCCTAGTTGGGGGCACCTGACATCTGCGGCAAGAAAAACTGAAGAAAATGGTGTCAGCTGCCTCTTTTATACCCCTGTCGCACTGACTTCAGGGAAGAAGCGATGACAACCGACACCGGACCAAGACTTTGGGATTCGGCCAACTGCGGGACCGCCTGACGGCAGGATAACCCAAGTGTGATGACTGCAGCAGTATATACACTCAAACATCTACATTTATGGTAGGTACAAAACTGTACTTTATGCAGGATCATAAAAAAAAAAATTGTTTCTTCCATCCATACATTTCAGAGAAACTATCCTAAGAATGCCTTTGTTCATAGGTCTGTTTGTAAGCTCCTGAGCCCCCCAAGCCTTTCTGTGTTGAAGGGAAGCCTTCTAGCTTATCAGTGGGAGTGGTAAGCACTAGGTAGCCTATCTACCACAGGAGAAGAGGTTTCTGGCCCATAAATTATAGTTTATTGGCCGTTTGGGAAGCTCTTCCATCTCTTTCAACCTTCTGATTCAAAAGCCTGTTTGTGCTTTTTTCCTTTCTTCCTGTTACTAGTCTAGTCCAGGTACAGATTTGCTGTATCCAGGACTCTTTGTAAGCTTCTGAGCCCCCTTCCCCCAAGCCTTTCTGTGTTGGAGGGGAAACCTTCTAGCTTACCAGTGGGAGTGGTAAGCATCAGGTAGCCTATCTTCCATGGGAAGAGTGGGTTTTGGCCCATAAATTGTAGTTTATTGGCAGTTTAGGCAGTTTTCCATCTCTTTCAACTTGCTGGCTTAAAAGCCTGCGTTTGCAGTTGTTCCCCACCTTTTCTGTAACTAGTCTAGTCCAGGTACAGACTGGCTGTATCCAGGACTCTTTGTAAGCTTCTGAGCCCCCCAAGCCTTTCTGTGTTGGAGGGAAACCTTCTAGCTTATCAGTGGGAGTGGTAAGCATTAGGTAGCCTATCTACCACAAGAGGAGTGTCTTCTGGCCCAGAAATTTTAGCTCCTGGCCGTTTGGGCAGTTTTTCCCACCTCTTTCAACTTTCTGGTTTAAAAGCCGCACTTGCGCTTGTTTCCCACCTGTCCTGTTACTAGCCTAGTCCAGATACAGCGTTGCTGTATCCAGGACTGTTGGTAAGCTTCTGAGACCCGCAAGCCTTTCTGTGTTGGAGGGAAGCCTTCTAGCTTATCAGTGGGAGTGGTAAGCACTAGGTAGCCTATCTACCACAAGAGGAGTGGTTCTGGCCAGGAAATTGTAGATTTTTGGCCGTTTGGGCAGTTTTTTTTTTCCATCTCTCTCAACTTTCTGGTTTTAAAACCCGTGTTTGTGCTTGATCTCCACCTTTCTCGCAACTAGTCTAGTTCAAGTACAGATTTGCTGTATCCAGGACTATTTGTAAGCTTCTGAGCCCCCAAGCCCTTGTGTTGGAGTGCAGCCTTCTAGCTTATCAGTGGGAGTGGTAAGTACTAGGTAGCATGTCTACCACAAGAGGAGTGGTTCTTGGCCCAGGAATTGTAGTTTATTGACCATTCGGGAAGTTGTCCATCTCTTTCAAATTTCTGGTTTAAAAGACCACATCTGTGCTTGTTTCCCATCTTTCCTGTAACTAACCTACTGGAAAGCACAAAAAAGCCTTAAACTGATATAAGTCTTCTAGCTTAAAAGAGAGACTTTGGAGTGATTATCAGTTTTCTGTATTTTCTTGCTGTACTTAACTGTTTTCCACCTAAACGCTGATTTTCCAGCACTTATTGCGATTTAAAAACTTGTTTTTTTCACATATTGTACTTATTTGACTGCCTGCACTTTTAAAAAGTTGTTTTTGTTTAAACAAATTGTTTAACTGTTGTAGGCTACACACTAAAGTGAGATAGCCTTTTCTGATCACTTGTAGTCGTTTAAAGCTGTTTTAAGTGTACTTTTTACTGTTTTTGCCTTATCTTTTAAAAAAATATAAATAAATAAATTTCTTGTTTCCCGCATTTCTAAGCTAGTATAGTCCAGTTTTCAGGCTAGTGCAGAATTCAGGGCTGTGTTACAATTTTCTGAGTTGCCCATACCTTACTTGGATAGAGGGAAGTTTCTCTGTTCACCTGTGAGAGAGGGGAACTTTCTGCAGCCATCTGTCCCTGGAGGAGTGGTTCCAGCCCAGAAGTTAGTAGTTTAAAAAACACGTTGCATGGTTTTGGGTGCTGGGCAGCACCGGTTAGCCAGGGTTAAATTATTCCTGGCTCCACTACGTCTCCTCTTCAGTTTTTCACTTGAAACTACTCTAACTCTCAACCTAAGCACTCAAAAAGCATCCTACAGTCCAGCACTTGCTCAGACCTAATAGCAAGCCCTAATATACCCAGACACTTGACTGCCCAGCAGGGCAAGGCTCTTTATCCACCCCTCACCAACCAAGCGACTAAGCAGCTCACCCTACTATTCAGGCATGACCAAAGGGCAACTTCAGGTGTACTCTCCAGTCCAGCTGCTGAATCTGGGTATCCAGAGGCAATGTTACAACTGCCTCATGTACACAGTCAGCCCTCTCCTCCTACCACAAAACACTAACATATGTGAGAGGTGTAATTATACAGCCAAACTGGACGCTAAAGTATCTCCACCCAAGACTGGAACAGATAGTCATGAGGAGAAGGTTAACACTTGCACCACACCTCCAGCCTCACAAAGACCTACTAAACCAGCACTAGCAAAAAGATGCACATAAATACACAAAATCATACTCGGAAGCTCTAAATAAAAACCTGCAAAAGCATCAGAGAGCTCCAAAGCAGACACCCACAAAACCTGCACCTCCCGTCACAAACCAGACAACACACAACACACAAAATCAATGTGCTGCACAATCACAGCCCTTAAGGCGAAATAACATACCTAACACACTAGTAATAGGTGACTCAACAGTCAGGCACACTAGGCTGGACAAGGAGAAGGTTACTGTTAGCTGTCTGTCGGGAGCCAGAATCCGCCACATAACACAAGCACTCAGGTCACTTCAGAACAAGTACAAATATGACTCTGTCATTGTTCATGTTGGTGTGAACGACCTGAGCTGTACCTCCCTGGACTACATGAAAAGAGACGTGGAAGAGCTCTCTGATCATGTAGCCTAGGCGGGTATGACCCTGACCCTGAGTAGCATCCTGCCCTTACCAAGAATGATACCTCAGTATAAAGAAAAAATGATCAATTTCAACAATTGGATAAGTTTCTGGTGTCATTCAAAGGGGATCCAGTGTCTGTCAGCCTGGGATGACATGCTCGACAAGCCGCATTGCTTTGCAAGAGACGGCTTGCACCTGTCACCCCTTGGCTTTCGAATACTGGCCAAGGCTCTTGCTGCCCCCATAATGCCTTTTTTAGGCAAGACTCAAAATTCAAACCCACCTCTGTAAACAGCACAAGTAAAAACCTGAGGGTTATGCTACTCAACGCCAGGAGTTTAAATCTCAAAATGCATGCGCTCGAATCACTCTACAACTCATACCACACATTTCGGCCACAGAACACAGACTGAAACACAAAAGGAGGGGGTGTATCCATATTCATCAAGAACACCCACACCTCCAGGTTAGTGGCGCAGCATGATACCTCTGAGATCATCCATGTGCAACTAACATTGGGCAAATCTGCAATGCAAATTGTGGCCTGCTACAGATCACCCCCCATGACCCAGGACCACCACTCCGCCTTTCTGGAGACACTTGGAAACATGAAGGTCCTACCGAACACCCTGATCTTGGGAGATTTCAATTACCCTACCATTAACTGGGAAAAACTACTTGAGTACAAACTCCCAGGCTCAGCGCTTCCTGGAATTTATCAACTCAAATGCCCTGGATCAGCTGGTAAACTCCCCTACCACAGGCCACAACATATTGGACCTGGTCATGACCAACATGGGCCATACCGGAGGTCAACCTGTCATTGGTTAGATCAAACCATAAACTAATCACCCTGGATGTCCACACCCCACCACCACCCCCAACGAAGGAAACCACAGTGAAAAACTTTTCTAAAGCAAACTTCACCTTACTTAAGTCAGAGATGGTAAGTTTCACAGCCCCCACGCTAAAGGATAACACTGCCCAAGATGCAGAATCCTTTACAATTGCACTCTATGAGCACCTACAAGGATGCATGGATCGTGCCATCCCTAGCAAAACCAAGACTCATTCCCCTAAGAGAAGGAAACCAGTCTGGTGGACCCCTGCCATAAAGAGGTTATAGAACAAAAGGAGGAAAGTAGTTCAGAAAAAAAGTAAATCCCAAGAAGGAAAGACATCCCTGATCAGTATCAGTAAGAAACTAAGGTCCCTCATAAAATCATCCAAGGCTAACTTCGAAAGAAAAATAGCCAAGGACTCAAAAGATAACCACAAAGCCTTCTTTAGCTATGTCAAAAATCTAAGTGGCAACTCGCGGATATGCTCTGAGATTGTGCAAAATAGCACAAAATATAATGAACCTGCTGATATTGCCAACATACTGGCAGATAGATTCAGTGCAAACTTCACCTCCCTCTCACCTTCAAAAGGGCCTACAACAATACCGGAAAAGTGTAGTGTCCCGGAAATCACAAAAGCACAGGTGAAAACAGCCCTTTCAAAAGCCAAAAACACAGCATCAATGGGGCCAGATGGTGTCCCTGGCTGTGTCTTGCACAAACTACAGAACGAACTAACCCCCCACCTAAACACGCTGTTCAACCTCAGCCTCTCCACAGGCTACATGCCCACATAATGGCAGACAGCAATGGTTATTCCGCTCCACAAAGGAGGAGCCACAACTGACCCTGGTAACTATCGCCCCATAAGCCTGACTAGCCTGGTCTGCAAGGCTATGGAGCACATCATCATGGAACTCATTAAAAAAGACATTGGGAACCTCCAAACACTTGACCCGACCCAGTTTGGCTTTGTTAAAGGCATATCATGTCTACTAAACCTGGTTGACTTCTTCGAGACAGTTACCAAGGCCATAGACGAGGGAAAGGTGGTTCACACAGCCTACCTTGATCTCGCCACGGCGTTTGACACCATCCCTTACTCGGGTATTATAGAAAAACTCACCAGCCTGAACATAAACCCCTACGTCACAAGATGGGTTGCCAACTGGCTTACAGACAGAACTCACACAATAAGAATAGCGGGCTCCAGGTCTGACTTTAAACCAGTCACAAGTGGTGTCCCGCAAGGCTCAGTTCTGGGACCCCTACTGTTCGGCATATATTTCTCAGAAGTACAGGCAAACACAGGAGGACTATGGCTAACCAAGTTTGCTGATGACTGCAAACTGGGAGCAATAACTGACTCTCCGGCTGACACGGACATCCTCCAAAAAGGCCTTACTGAGACAAACACCTGGTGTTAAAGTCATGGCCTCAAGCTAAATGCCAAAAAATTCATAGTCATCCCATTTGGAAAAAACAAAACACCCATGAATTACCACATAGGCAGCAGCCCCCTTAATATGGAAGAGGTAATAAGAGAACTGGGGACCCAGGTAGATAGTAATCTCTCCTTTGACAATCATATTGCCAAAGTAGTTAAGAAATCCTTCTATGTGGCCCATCTAATTACTAAGGGGTTCGCATCTAGAAATAAGAGGTTATAGTGCCCCTCTACTTGTCACTCATCAGACCCATCATAGAGTACAATGCCCCATTTGGGATGTACCTCACAAGACACTTCCATCAGCTTGAAAGACCACAAAAGCATCTCACCAAGAGGATTACTGGCCTCAAACATATGTCCTATGCAGCCCGATTGAAAAAACTCCGGCTGTACTCAATGGCATATCGCTTACTCAGAGGTGATCTCTGCCTGACTTACAAAGCCATGTCCAACTCAGAACTGATGGACATGCTCCACCTAAAGAAATCCAAGTCACTGCGAGACACGCGTTCTAGTGAGCTAAACCTCGCCACAACAATAAATAGAACATACTGGAGGGATAGATTCCTGTCACAGAGACTCCCCATGCTTTGGAACAAAATTCCTAACTAAATTAGGCACAGACCCTCACTAACACTCTTCAAGAGAAGCCTTGACGAATGGATGGGTAACAAAGTACACCCCTGGGATCACTTCATTGGCTCTGCTTGACAGAGGCTCAGTTAATTAATCAATGGGGCGGCGAAAGCCGACACACTCTGGCTAGGCTTATAAACTCCCTCGGGCAGATAGCCTATTACCTACCTATGAACCTATAGGTAACCTTGTCAGCTTTCTAAAGGGAAAAGAGTGCCTAAGTGCATGTTCTCAGATAAACCAACCCAAACTTCTAAAACTCAAAAGCCCACTTTTCAGGACAAATCTGCCTCCATCTGAGATATTTTCTCATTCTCCCCTCAGTCAGGTTCCTGTCTCTCATGCTTTCCCTGTCTCTCTCTGAATGGCTACAGATTTCTTCAGACACTTGGGTTCTGTTCATTATTTGTCACGGTTATTGTATGGTAAGTACCCCCTCAGGTGTTCCTCAACCTCTTCTAGACCAACTATCTCCTTTTTCTGTGGTTCTGCAGGATTTTTTGGTTCAGGGTATCATCCAACCCATTCCAGAATCCTAAAGAAGAGCACGGTTTTATCACAGAAAAGGGATCATGGAGACCTGTCCTAAACCTCTTCTTTTTCAACACTTTTTTTCTAAAGATTCCCTCCTTCTGGATGCTTTCCCTCCAGACTCTGTTTCCTCTGTTACTTCCAAAGCCCTTTAAGGTTTTCCTAGACCTAAAGGATGCCTATCTTCATATTCCCATTCTCCCTCTCTTCAGGAAGTTTTTATGTTTCTTTTTCTCATTTTCAGTTCTCTGCATTGCCCTTTGGTCTTTCTATAGCACCCAAGACCAGATGCCTAGTCCCATCATTGCCACTTGTAGGCTTCGAGGAATCCAGATATTTCTGTAGCTGGATGCCTTTCTACTTCAGGTTCCCTCTCTACACAGGCATTTACAGTATCTGCTCTTCACCAGGATCCTTCTGCATAGTCTGGGATTAATCATCCATCTCAAAAAGTCAGTCCTGACCACAATTCAAGTCAAGACCACATTTTTCTGGGTTGCAGAATCAAAACCATTCCAATGTTGGCTTTCTTACTTCCCAGGACGTTCTGTCTCTGATCACCTACTTCCAGTCTCTACTTCCCCTTTCTCATTCCTGCAAGGGAATTTCTTGGGCATTTCTAAGAGCCTTAGGATTCATGCCATCTACCAGTCCTAGGTTTTCCTTTGCCAAGCTTCATATGAGGAAGTTCAATGGTACAAAGACAGTGTGACTCCTGCTTTGCCCCCTTTGGGGGTTTTGGTTCCCTTACTACCTCGTCTCAAACTCAAGTTTCATTGGTGGGTTTGACAGATCTCCCTCAATTCAGACCTGCCTTTTCAGACTCCTACCCCTAGTCATGAGCTGTTAACAGACACTGCTGATCTGGGTTGTGGAGCCTCTTCCAACAATCTGAAGGTTCAGGGTCTATGGCCCCTTCATCAAAGATCAGACCGTGTTAACCAGGATGCTTCCTAAATAACCTGAAACTAGATGTACGGGACCACTGGGATCACTATTTAACAATAGCCTCCAGACAGTCTTTGTGCCATGTGAATGGAAAATTGCAAATGTCATTTCTCTGCACAAAGGCAGGCAATCAATGGACCCTAGGAACTACAGACCTAGAAGTCTGAACAGTCTCATATGCAAAGCCATGGAAAGAATTAACAGGGAAATGATTAATAAGGACATAGAAAACCTTCACAGATTGGATTCAGTTTGGTTTTGGTAAGGGTAGAGACATTTATGAGAAGGTCACCAAGGTAATGGATAAAAGCAAATCAGTGCATACCGACTACCTTGACCTGGCTAAGGCATATGATACAATACCTCACACTCAGGCACTGTATACAAATTCATGCATATAAGCATAAATCTCTTATCTTATGCATTGGATAGCAAGCGGGCTCTCAGACTGGACACAAAGTTAGGATAAGAAAGACCACCTCCACAAAGATGCTGGTCACAAGCAGTGCCCCCTCAGGGCTCTGTGTTGGATCTGCTCCTTTTTCACACTTACATCTTGTAAGTCAAGACCAACGTGAAGGACCTCTGGCTGGACTAAGTCTGCAGATGACTGCAAACTAGGAGCAGTCATAGAATTTCCCCAAGACACTAACATCCTACAGGAAGGACTAACACAGACTGGTGTCAAAACCACAGATTAAAACTCAAAGCCAAAGATATCCAGGAAATGCATAATAGTACACTTCAGGAAGTCAGCTACCCTTAGAAGTTAATTAATTGATAATATACCCTTAACAGTAGAACCAGTAGTCAGGTCTTTGGTTAATATGTAGATGGTAACCTGGCTACCCAACCTAAAAGCAAGGGCATGTCATCTAGGTCCAAGAAAGACATTGTTCTACTCTATTCAGCCTCATCAGGCTCATTACTGAGTACAACATTCCTTTTGATATGCACCTGACCAGGCAAATGCAACTGGAACATCCATAGAGGTTCCACATAGAAAGAATACAGGGTGTAAACAGCATGTCCTATGAAGATCACCTTAAAGCTCTATCACTCTATTCTGTTACTTACAGACTACTGAAAGGTGATACCAGACATCCTTGGATCCCATTCTGTGGACCTTTTGTATATCTGCAAAAAAGCATCAGAATTACTTGTTCTAGAGAATTAAACTTTGTTTGTGACAAACAAGACACATTGGAGGGACAGCTATGTGTCTCAGAGAATTTCCTTTCTCAGGAACAGGCTTCCCAACAGTGTTTAGCAGAACTCTTCCCTAACCCTATTCAAAATAAAACCTACACCAGTGGATGGGAAATAAGAAATGCACCTTGGGTGTAGCGCCCATGTCTCTAATGGACAGAAACGGCCTGTAAATCTTTCCCTATCTTACATATACCCCTTAAAAAACATCTAAGGCACATAAACTTACAGGATACAATTGGGATGCTTGGCTAGGCTTATAAAGGCCCCAGTGGTTGTTAGCCTAGTATGCATCTATGAATGTATAAAATACAAATATCATCATGTTCAATCAGGCTGTTTCTGATGCAAGGCTAAGAACTGGAAAAGCTATCCCCTTCTCTTTGAGCATTTATCAGTGCTGACTACGCAAAAAAGTGATAAGAAGAAGAGAATTAACTTCCTAAGAAAATTACTGCTTTGTACA